>NC_045437.1:12292214-12334380 GCF_002776525.5 Piliocolobus tephrosceles
CCCAGGCTGGAGTGCAGTGGCCGGATCTCAGCTCACTGCAAGCTCCGCCTCCCGGGTTCACGCCATTCTCCTGTCTCAGCCTCCCGAGTAGCTGGGACTACAGGCGCCCGCCTCGTCGCCCGGCTAGTTTTTTTTTTTTTTGTATTTTCTATTAGAGACGGGGTTTCACCGTATTAGCCAGGATGGTCTCGATCTCCTGACCTCGTGATCCGCCCGTCTCGGCCTCCCAAAGTGCTGGGATTACAGGCTTGAGCCACCGCGCCCAGCCAGACTGTGATTTTCTTAGTTCTTTTTATGATATGCACTTTTCAATAGTATCTTAGACCATTTGTTTTTTATATTGGTAGACTCTAAGACCTATTTAAATACTTTGTTTTAAGATTTATTTAAGATTAGCACAAATATGTTGGCCTATATTTGTGGACTCCTGTTCCAATGGTATTTTAATTATCGTAACTTTTGTATTGTTATTTTGATCTGCTTGCTTGTTCTTGGTGCTGCTGGACTGACCATCTAAGCCAGCATTGGGTGGGATATCTCACAGATGTTGGGAATCATAGGCTTTCGTGGCTGAATGCTCGTTGTGGAATGAAATCACCCCTCTACTAGTGCCTTGTCTACCCCTTCTTTGTTTCTCTGACCCATGAAGGGGATAGATAGAGTTCCTCAGAGTGAAACAGACTTCTTTGTACAGGTTTCTTATGGTGGTGGAGTACCTCTTGCGATTTCTACCCACTTGAAGTTATTTTAAACATAAATAATAATTTTAAAAACCTATTTTGTATGTATTTGTCCAGATACCATTTCTCATGCTCTTCATTGCTTTATGCAGATTCAGTTTTTCATCTCTTATTGTTTTCTTCTGCAGGAAGAATTTTCCTTAATATTTCTTATAGTTAAGTTGGTTGGTGACAAATTATTTCAGTTTTTATATGTCTAAATAAGTCTGTATTTCACCTGTAGTTTTAAAAGATGTTTTTACTGGGTTTAGATTTCTAGGTAGACATGTATATTTTCTTTCACTATATTTAAAAATGATGATCCAAAGTTTTCTAGTTTGATTTTTTTTTTTTCTAAGAAATCACTGGTCACTATTTTCTGTTTCTCTTTAAATAATGTACCTCTTCTCCTTGGATGTTTTTAGGATTTTTCTTTCATCATTCTCTCTTTATCTAAACAATTTAATTATGACATCATCGTGCATGTTTTCTTAGCTTTTTGTGATTGTTTACCTTTTTTGGACATTTTAGATTTGTGGATTCCTAACTTTAGTCAAAATTGGGAAAACAATTGGCCTGTGCCTTATCCTTCAGGGAATTATTATCATTTGCCAGCAAACATATATTTTCTTTCCATTTTTTTCCTCTGTGTTTGTCATTTTGAGTAGTTTCTATGTCTCCTCATAATCCTTTCTTCTGCAATATAAACTACTGTTAATCCTAAACAGTAAATTTTCCATCTCAAACATGCTAAGATTCCTGAGTTAATCTGGGTGTCTTTATTAATCTTCCATAGCTCTACTTCTCAGTCTTTCTCTAGTTTACTGAATATATAAAATAATATATAAAATATATGTATGGATGTATGTTCTTTCTAATGCTATAATTTATGCCATTTGGGAATCAACTTTAAATAATTGATTTTCCTCCTTTTTATGGTTATACATCCTGGCTTCTTTACTATGAATTTTAACTTTCTGAATGATGGACATTTGGTATACTGGTTGATCATCCCTATTTCACAAATTTGAAATCTGAAATGATCTAAAATCTGCAACTTTTTAAGTACTGACATGATACCACAAAAAGAAAATTCCACACCTGACCCCATGTGATATGTCTTAGATAAAACACAGTGAAAACATTGTTTTATGCATAAAATTATTTAAAAATTGCATAAAATTACCTTCAGGCTACATGTATAAGGTGTATATTACATACACGTTATACACGAAGCCTGAAGGTAATTTTGTACAATAAAATTTACACATAAATTTTGTGTTTAGGCTTGTGTCTTATTCCTAAGGTATTTTATTATATGTATGCAAATATTCCAAAATCCAAAAATATCCCAAATCCCAAACACTTCTTGTCCCAACATTTCAGATAAGGAATATTCAGTCTGTACTTATAAATATTCTTAAACTTTTAAAACTAATAGTTATTTAATGGAAAACATTTTAGCCATTTTATATTTTGTTTTTAAACTTTATGTATTGGAAGAGATGTTTAGTCTGGTGTTAATTTTTCCCTACACCCTAGGCAAAAACATTCTCAGTATTGAAACCAATATTACATGAAAAGCAAAATTTTACTTTTAAATACCTGCAAGAAAGATAATTTAAAAATATTAAATTATACTAGATGTTAACTTAATCTTTTATTTTTGCCCTTAAAGGTGGTTTTTATTTTTGTGGATTTATCTTAAAGTATACTTTCAGAATTTATTCTACATTACTGATTTCTCCATAAAAAGAAATGAAGTGGTTATTACAAGGTATGCGATCTAGCTATCATCTTTTTTTGAATGTCACATTCTGTTAAATGTTAAATGTATCTTTAAAGTTTATGGCTCACGTAGACATAGTCTTTCATATGTATATTTTCATCAAGTAATATTGAAACAAGTTTCAAAATTTATGTGTGTCTAAAAGAGTACTATTAGCATCTGTCAAGAATCATTTCCCTTCAATGTACCTCATTCATTCATTTACTGATACGTACATTTTAATCATTCTTTTACCACTTCATTCATCAAATTAGAGCCAAAATGTTCCAGAAAACTAGCTACTGGAAGAGATAAAAATATAGCTCTTTAGTCTGAAATATTGTTAGAATTTCACATGTCTACATTTGTTCACAATCTGGTTACACTGATCCTCCTAACACATTTATATATATATATATATATGTAAAGTTTTCCAATGTTTTATATAATGCTGACATAAAGACTCTGATATTGCCTTCTGGAAAGGAAAACACAATAAATAATTCAGATCGCTTTTATCTATGAATATTAACATAAACATCTTGAATAAATTAGTATCATATTAACCCAAGTACTATTTGAATAGCGTGATACATCAAGAGAAAGTGACATTTCTTCTGTGTATGCAAATATAATTCAAAATTAGGAGATTAGTCTAATGTATAATATTTATTACCTCTGGATAGAAAAAATATATCTAACTATACTAATGTATTTTAAGCTGTCATTGATAAAAATCCACAGTATGCTGAATAGAAGTGGTGAGAGAGGGCATCCTTGTCTTGTGCTGGTTTTCAGGGGGAATGGATCTAGCTTTTGTCCATTCAGTATCATGTTAGCTGTGGGTTTGTCATAGAGGACTCTTATTATTTTGAGGTATGTTCCTTCAATACCTAGTTCATTGACAGTTTTTAAAATGAAGAGATGTTGAATATTGAAATACTTTTCTGCATCTATTGGGAGAAAGACGTAAAGGGCATCCAAACAGGAAGAGAGGAAGTCAAACTATGTTTGCAGATGACATGATTTCGTATCTATAGAATCCCATTGTCTTGGCCCAAAAGTTGGTAAACAACTTCAGCAAAGTTGCAGGATACAAAATCACTAGCATTTCTATACACCACCAACAGCCAAATGATGAGCCAAATTATAAAGGCAATTCCATTCACAATGGCCACAAAAAGAATAAAATACCTAGGAAGACAGCTAACCAGGGAGGTGAAAGATTTCTACAGTGAGAATTATGAAACACTCCTCAAAGAAATCAGAAAAGACATAAACAAGTGGAAAAACATCCCACGCTCATGGATAGAAAGAATCAATAACATTAAAATGGCTACGTGGTCCAGAGCAATTTATAGATTTGATGCTATTCCGATCAAACTGACAACAGTATTTTTCATAGAGCTAGAAAAAATTATTTTAAAATTCATATGGAACCAAAAAAAGCTCAAATAACCATAGCAATCCTATGCAAAAAGAACAAAGCTGGAGGCATCACGTTACCTGACTTTCAAACTATACTATAAGCCTACAGTAATGAAAAGAGCATGGTTCTTGTACAAAAACAGGCACATGGACTAAGTAAAACAGAATAGAGAATCTAGAAGTAAGGCTGCACATCTATGACTATCTGATCTTCTGCAAAACTAACAAAAACAAGCAATGGGAAAAAATACTCCCTATTCAATAAATGGTGCTGGGATAAGTGGGCAGCTATATGTAGAAGATTGTAACTGGACCCTTCCTTATGCCATATAAAAAAATCAACTTTGTAACAATTAAAGACTGAAATGTAAAACCCAAAGCTATAAAAACCCCAGAAGACAACCTAAACAATACCATCCTGGACACAGAAACAGGCAAAAATTTCATGACAACGACACCGAAAGCAATGGTAACAAAAGCAAAAATTGACAAATGGGTTATAATTAAATTTAAGAGCTTCTGTGCAGCCAAAAAAAAAAAAAAAAGCTATCAATAGAGTAAACAGAAAGCCTACAGAATGGGAAAAAATATGTACAAACTATGAATCTGTCAAAGGTCTAATATATCCAGCATCTATAAGGAACTTACACAAATTTACAAGAGAAAAACAAACAACCCCACTAAAACGTGGGCAAAGGACATGAACAGACAGTTTTCAAAACAAGATATGCATGCAGCCAACAAGCATCTGTAAAAAGGCTATTGATCATTAAGAAACGCAAATAAAAACTATGAGGTACCACCTCACACTAATTAGAACGGCTATTATTAAAAAGTCAAAAAATAGTAGATGCTGGAGAGGTTGCAGAGAAAAAGGGACACTTAAACGTTGTTAGTAGGAGTATAAATTAGTTCAACCATTGTGGAAAGCAGGGTGGCTATTCCTCGAAGAGCTTATAGCAGAACTATCATTTGACCCAGCAATCTCATTACTGGGTATATACTCAGAAGAATATAAATCATTCTACTATAAAGACACATGCACATGGATGTTCATAGTAGCACTATTCACAATAGCAAACACATGAAATCAGCATAATTACCCATCAATGATAGATTGGATAAAGAAAATGTGTTACATATATACCATCAAATAGTATGCAGTCATAAAAAAGAACAAGATCATGTCTTTTGCGGGAACATGGATGGAGCTGGAGGTTATCATCCTTAGCAAAATAATGCAAGAACAGAAAATCAAATACTGGATCTTCTCACTTCTAAGTGGGAGCTAAACGGTACGAACTTATGAACACAAAGCAGAAAACAACAGACACTGGGGTCTCCTTGAAAGCAGAGGATGGGAGGAGTAAGAGGAGCAGAAAAGTTACCATTGGGTGTGTACTGGCCTTAATACCTGGGTGATGAAATTACCTGTACAACAAGCCCCTGTGACATGTGTTTACCTATATAACAAACCTTCACCTGTACCCCCAAACCTAAAATAAAAGTTAAAAAAAAGAACATCTAATTCCAATTAAAGCACAAATAAACTCATAGTAAGCCGGAAAATGGGTGATATTCATTTTTGTTAATAAATCTGAAAGTTTGATGTATTTAGTGAGGACATAAAATACATACTCATGTTAATAGAAAATAATCAAAGATGACTTATTTCCTGTTAATATGAATTTTTCTGATAAGATTAATCAATACTTTTAAAGAGGCAAACATAATATAGTATGTAAATTGGCAAGGGAGAAACACTTCTAATTATAATTATTTACTGTTAATAATTTTTCTATAAGAATCCTAATTGAATCAACTAATGAAGTAAAAAAAAATAAGTAGGTTCAGAAAATTCTCCAACTTTGCTGGAATCAAATTCTTTTATTTATTGAACCATTCATAAAAATTAAAATACTTAACTGAGAAAAGAGCACTCTAAAATCAAAGCTAAAGAGCAATGGTATATTACATACATATTACAAATTTCATAAAAATCTAGCAAGCAACAGAGGGAAGGTAGTATCAGATTGAGATGCATAACATGTTTTGTCTTGAAATAATCTAATGTTTAAAGTGAGACGTTATCTAAGTTAATTTAAGCATTCTATAAGCCAATGACAGCTAAATATATGTATATAGTATGTATAAATACAGGATGTATAAATATAGCAAGTAGAATTTTTTATTGAGGCTATGTAAAATAGCATCTAAATGAAAAAATATGTGAGGGTATGGCAGGAAAAAATTTAGTACAATAGAAAGAGGAGGCATAGACAATCTCTAACATAATTAATTTGGTGTGATCTTACAGCTATAAGAAGAGATAAATATTTTAGAGAGAAAAGTTTATATATGTATTATATACACACACATATAAATATATAAACACACATACATATAATTTTTATTTATGCATATATATTAATATGCTATTTATATAAGACGAATATGAAAGCTCCATACCTGTATTTAATTTAGACACTAGCTTAGACAGGACACTAGCTAATTCACACAAATCAGCTCCTTATTTGTCAAGCATTTATTAATAACCCCATGTTGGCTAAACTGAACTTTTCCTCTCCATATAGACATGCAGTCTTTATCCCAACAAGGTGAATATACTCATGCAGTAGGAAAAAGTTTAACTTGTGAGATATCACCATTTCAATTAGAGACAGTTAACAAAGCTTTTATGACAAGTTACTGGATCCATTTATTATAAATGTACAGTTTCTAGATTTGTTTACTATATGAAATCGTACATCAGTGCCACTCAGTTAAAAGCATTCTATAGGTAAAGATTCTTAGAAAATGCCATTTGTTTATTTACCAGAAGAACTACTGTCAACATTATTACAAAGACCTTAAATAGATCACCTGTTTTCTTTCTTCTGTAGCAGAATTTCACTCACACACCCCTGCCACTGTCTATCCAGCGATGAGGGAAAAATCTTACAAACATCCTATCAAGGATTCTTTTCTCCTAGTCTACCTTCTGACTTTTTAGTATTTTTTCCAAGAGATATCTAAACTACCCATTCATTATTTATCTTTTAGCATTTTTTGCAGTGCTTTATGCAAAGCAACACATATACTAACACCCAGACAACAACAAGAATTTGAACCACCCAAAGGGAGCGGGACTTCTCTCCACATAGTAGAGTAATCAGTACTTTTAACATATTATACATCAATTAAATTATTACAACGTCCTTCTCCATTTCTCTATGATAGAAATTATATTTTTCCTATTTACCACACATCTCCAGTGACTGAAGTAGTTACTAGAAGCTATTTGTCAGTAAATTCTGAACTTTACAGGTGAGAGTTCTAAGTGTTTTACCTAATACTATTCCTCTGCCCCTTCCCTGTAAAAAGATGACATAATGTATTCTAAAAATGTATGTAAACAGAAACTACCACACAACATGTAATGAAAATTTCCTTTTTAATCATGATACCTGGTATCATGGGAGATTGGGAGAAAATGATAAAGCCTATGAAGTTGAGTAGCATCTATTCAAAACATAGATTTAACATTTTTTACATGATTCGATTTTTTTTTTTTTTTTTTTTTTTTTTTTGAGAAAGAGTCTTGCTCTGTCCTCCAAGGAGGAGTGCAATGGCACAATTTTAGCTCACTGAAACCTCCATGCCTCCCGGGTTCAAGCGATTCTCCTGCCTCAGCCTCCTGAGTAGCTGAGATCACAGGTGTGCGCCACCAGGCCTGGCTAGTTTTTTGTATTTTCAGTAGAGATGGGGCTTCACCATGTTAGTCAGGCTTATCTCGAACTCCTGACCTTGTGATCTGCCCACCTCGGCCTCCCAAAGTGCTGGGTTAACAGACTTCAGCCTCTGCTCCTGGCCGATTTCATTCTTTTACTTTTGCTTTCTACAATTTCTATCCACTGACTCTTAGACACATCAGTTTCTACAGTGGTTAGAATACCCCCAGCATTGCCTGGGTGAGAGGAGAAGCTGGTTCTTAGAAGGTTAGTGAGAATGAAATTCTCCTGGTATTGTTATTCAACTACTCCATTCAAATACAGCTTTATTTTTCTTCATGTCATTTTCAAGTCAGATCCAGGATTCTAAAATAAAGCTTCCTCTAATATCTTTATTTGATTGAGCATGACGAAGACATGTTAATGATGTTTCAGGAATACTATTTTATACTGAGTTGCTATCCCAGACCAGCTTATAACATCCTGCAGAACAGTGATCACACCATGGCCAAAGCTGATGCAATCAGGGTACACGTGGTTGCCATTATACACCTGTGAAATTTGTACTGGAATGGCATTGTAGTTTGCAGAATCACAAAATAGTCTTCAAAGTGTGCCCTGAGTGATAGCTATAGTTGATCATCTGAAAATAGTGATTAGGAAGGGTTTTGCCTCTTTTACTCTGATGCCCGAGTGAAGTATTTTAGGTAGAGCTTATAAATCACCAGGAGTCCTATCTTGTCTTTCCAGAGAAAACAACTCTGGAATTTTCTTCTTTCAACACAGCCAGATATGAGAGGAAGAGCTAAGAGTATTAGTATCTTTTTTCAAAGCATTTGTGTGGATATTTCATGATTGTGTCACTTCCTGGATTAAAACCAGACACCGGTATCATCTCTCCTGTGTGTGTGTGTATTATCTGTCTACTTCATTATCTCTCTCCTCATGATCAGAGATCCTGACCAGGCTTCTGCCTAAAAAGGCACACTTTTTCCCCACACAAAACCAGTAACAATGTCAGTCTCACTAATGTTTCTGCAAGGTGGAACTACATAGGATGAAGTAACAATCTGCTTCAAAGTAGTTTACTAATATGCATCATTAAATTCAATGCTATTGTGTATGATCATTGATATCTTCCTTTTGTAGATGAACTTTTTGATAGCCTTATTAAGGTATAATTTTCAGATCACAAAAGGATCCCATTTAAGTGCCCAATTTGATGTGACTTAAGAAACTTATACATTGTAAAATCAGCTCTGAGTATTGTAGGTTTCAATGTAGAGGGTATACCAGGTCTTACAGAATGATTCCAAGATAAGAGACAGTTAAAACTGAGTTATCTCCCAAAATCACCCTATGTTATCCAACTCAAAGATGCGTACACTGCAGAGATTAGTAGTTATTCACAGACCCCTGCTTGATCAAATAAAATCCAAAGATGTATGATAAATATTTAGTGTGAATGTCCTTAAGTCTCAGTGGTTAGTTGTTGCATAGAAAAAGGTAACTGATATAGCATGATTTAAATTCTGTGCATTGACTAATTACCTATCCCAACATCCTCCCTTATCTATACACAATTTTTTTTTTAAAGACAGATAAACAAAAACCTTTTCTTGCCTGAAAAAAAGAGCAACTCTTCTTTTTCTGAAAACTCTTTAGTTAACGTTTAAATTTCAAATACTTTAAAAATTTATGTGACTTATATTAAATTTACATTATGTGTTTAAGTCCAACACTGTGACATGAAAATACTAATGCACTTAATGTTTTATTTCATGTCCTTTAACTTTTAAATATCTAATTTTGTCACCTACTATTTTTATATTTGCATGGTTAAGCAAAATGGTTTATATTGGGTTCTTCTATTAAAATTATCTAAATTTTACCTGTAGGTCAATTTTGGCACAGTGAAAGAAATAGCATTTGTATTATATGCATGCATACAGCAGTCACTTTATTTTAATTCATGATTAATCCCAAAGTATTTTACATTTTGGTGTGTACCTGGCACAGGGAGGTGTTTGTCTGCCTAGTGTCATGCAATAACTAATTATCTCAGTTGGTGAACAAATGTATTGTGTTATCGTCATATTTCATATATGCCAATGCTATAATCATTTAATCAATAATATGTGCTGTCTATTTAATATACAGAGATTTATGTATATATCTAATATACAAGGATGCATATTCGAGATTTATACACCTATACTATCTGTATTACATTTTATATGTGTATCCCCATTCATCATATTAGGTATATATCTAACATAGATTACATACTCTATATATAGCTGAAAGAGATAGAGATAAACAGATGATTCACCTACCCTCGTGAAATAAAAGCCCAAAAGTAAATAGTAAAATAAAAGATATCAAAGGGAAACATATATCAAATGGGTTGAAATTTATCAGGCAAATATTGTACAAAGTGTCAGCCAAATGAAGAAATGTCAATATTAACATCAGATAGAATAATATAATCTAATGAAACATATAACCTATTTCTTTTATTGATAAAATGAGTATGTCAATAATAAAATGTACATGCCAAGTTTACATGCATTGAAATGTATGAAGTAACTTGTAACAGATAATAGAGGTAGAAGACACTAAAATATCACTTTCACCTTTTCTTAGATTGTATAGAAAACACAATTCGAAAACTTGAAAGTATCATTTTTCATGTTTAACATAACTGTATAACAAACTTTGTTCCATTTTTTATATCACCAGTGTAATCAATGTATGAAATACTCACAAATATGGATGACCTCAATAAGATTCTGAGAAACAGAAAAATTAATACTAAAGACGATGTGTTCACAATTGTGTACTAAAACAATACTACACAAGAAAATTTGGGGGGCCAACAGTGGTATTTAGAGAAAAATGTATATACTCAAATGCATATGTATTTGAAAATAAATATGTTAATGAGAATTTTTACCTAAATCTCCCTCCTCTAGGATGTCTAAGGCAGTTCTGTATTAAACCAGACTTTTCAAAATGCCAACAGATAAGTTTCACTACCTAAAATAAAAATGGAGACTAGAAAGATCATCTTGTATTAACTACAAACCTAGTAATGCTTTTAGCAGGATATAGCAAGATTTTTTGTTGTGCATAAATGTCCCTTTATGTAACATAGAAACATGATTAGAACAGGCTTATATGATGTACAAGATTTGTGGCACTTTGAACCACAAGCAATTAATCTTCAGTAATTCCAAAGCCAAAACATATCAAATGTATTAGTGGCCCCACAAACATTGATTTGGTTTGTGCTATAACTCTTTTCTTGTGTCATTTAAAAACCACTATTAATGTTAAGTGCTAGTTAAGACTTGCATTGCCCATGAGTAAATTGACCACTGTGCCTTTGTGTCTATGTAAATAAAAAGACAAAGGTGAAAAATTAATGAGCTAAACATTTAAACGATACAATTTCTAAAGAGTAAAGCAAAATATATTATTAGAAGAAACATCTACGAACAATGAGAGAAGGAATTAATGAACTTTTCGTAACATGAACCAACAATAATACCTACTATTACAACTTCTATCCTACATTATTGTATAGGGTCTTCACTACAGCTTCTAGTAGAACAAAAATGTGTAAACTAATCACACTTGAGGATTCTAAAGGAAGGATAAAATTGTCCCTCTTAGAAGATGATTTAATTGTATATATTCAAAACCAGAGATTATTCATACAATAATCATTAGCATTAATTTAACAATGGTTAGAATTTCTTTCCAGATAGAAGATTAATATTAGAACTTCTTTCAATTGCTACACGTTGGGGAACATCAGTCAGAAAATGTAAATGAAAATAAGAGGAGATAACGTTTTAAATAGTGGCATAATGTAATGAGCATACTATGTGTCAATGAGATGACTCGTTCACTTGGAATATTTTGTATATATTTATTAATGGCAAATGAAAAAATCTTAAATTAATTCAAAAATAATTCATTACTTTTTGAAGAAAGGCTTTCACTATAAAAGTGTTAGTTATTCAAGAAGTTTTCTAAAGAATTAATTGCCATAATTTCTACTAAAATTCAAGCATTTTATCTTTAACGTAATAGGTAACTGTATATTTATAAAGATGATTCAAAGACAAAATAATAATAATGATAATGAGTGCACAGCTTGTGACTTGCCCTGTTGAATAGCGAAAGATGCTATACACAAATTACAATTAAAGCAGTGTGGTGTTCTTACAGTGACCAAAAAGGAGTCTAACTGAACAGAATGGAGAGGTCAGCTACAGACAAAGGCTGATGTTGAAACGTGTGGTACAGCAACTGTCACAGAGAAATGAGGAAGGAAATCTCTCAGCAAATGGTGCTAAGACATTGGTTATCAATATTATAACAAATGATGAATACCTAGCTTATTCATTTTTAAATTACACGGACACATATATAAATATACATCTATAGATAGATCATACAAACATATTCATATGCATATTACGTATATATACTTATATTTCCTATATTGTTTATGGATTATTACATGAGTTCTTAACCTAGAAGTATATACTGACTCTTCATAGTGTCTATTTACAATTGGTTGAATAAGTCTTTCCCTATTACTCATAGTTTGAGGAAAAAAATGAAAAATTTAAATATATTTATTTCTTTTTAAGAAATATTTCAAACGTTCTAAAATTTGACCAACATTATGAATGGAATACAATATATATGACTGGAACTTACTGAAGTTCTGATGTTGAGGCCATTTTTTAATGCTTCAGTGGAGGTTATTATATATTCACAATCTTTATCAAAATATATTTCAACTTTAAATTTAATTTCAGATAATTAAATAACAATATAATAAAAATGAAAAAAGTATATTTATATGTTTATCTCACATTTGGGTAGGAAACAAAATTGTTTACTGAGTATAAAAGTCAATGGAAAATAGATGTAAAAATTATAATAGTTTTTGTACATGTACGTCCAAAATTATGATAAAAACAAATATGATTTTGCCATAAACAAAAGGTTAGAGAGCAGAATAGTTTAGACCAGCACTTCTTAAATACTCTATGTTGAAGGACCATTCTTTTCTAACTACTCATGCCAATCTTTCTATGAAATAAAATAAAAATAAATTATTTAGTCACCTTACATTTAAAAAAGACATACGCATCACATTTTATGACATGCAAGAGATTAAACTTACTCATCACATTTCTATAACAGATTACAAATGTTTAGTGCAAGGTTTATTTACTTAGTTCACCGTAAACACACACCACACACATCATGAAGCCACACTGGCCTCTCAAACCCAGGATCTCTGGTTTTATCTATGGGCAGACTCATGTCCCTTTTCTGGATCTTACTAAGACTTGAAATAGGTACATAAAGTCTTTCTTCCTCCATTTTATCTGCTTTAAAATAAAAGCAAAAACTCCGTATAAGATTGCTGTGATGTTGAATAAAGTAATTATTGTATTATAATAACAACTAACATATATGCTTGGCATCATATATGCTTGGCATATATTAAGCAGGCAAATGTCTGTTTGTAATTTCATGGTTAAATAAACTTTATCAATCAGAAGTAAAAATAAAGTGCTTGTCTTACTGTTACTTAACAAGTTTTGTTCACTATAATTGCTCCCAATGTTTTCTAATGTGACAAGAGAAAGGAGTGACCTGCTTGTGCATTTTGAAAATTATAAAAACAAAAACAAACAGCCTGCATAAAATTACAAGTCAGGTTAGATTTTACTTACTAATTATAGTAGTAATTTTTTAATTGGATTTGCATTCATTTTTAACTTAATGCTAATTAATTGTATTTATGTAATATATTTAAGGTTTTAGTATTTCTGTAAAAAATTTTCTCTGATATTCAATATATTAACATTCTGCTGCTCTCTTTCATTACTTTTAATATTATTTAGTTATCCATGCTCTTTTTTTATTGTTATTGGCTTTCATTATTACTTTCCTTTTTCACTATTAGAAAATACATATCTTTACACAGAATCCTTTTATTGACAGATATTTTCTTAGGTATTAACATTTTTATGTAAAAGTTTAATGAATTTGTTATTTATTTTCTATGATGTGAGTGAGGAAATTTAGTACCTCATCAGGAAGCAGCTAGCCAACTACCTTAATCATATTTATTTGTTGTAAGTATTCTTTGTCTATTAGCTTTGAATACCTCCAATCAAATTTTATTTTAAAAATACAACTTCATATAAACCCTTTAATTTGTTATATGTTACAGCATTTACAATAATGTATCATTACAAAATTATTATAAAGGGTTGTATGTGTGTATATATGTGTGTGCATGAGTATTTGCATGATAAGGATAACTTGCAAATACAGATGCTCCTTGACTTACCATGGAGTTACAAATCAAACCATCATACCATGTCAAAATGCATTTAATACACCTAATTTACAGAACATGCTAGCTGCATTGTCAATGTAGGTCAAAACAGGGACAACAAGGATTGATGAATAACGTGAGATTGTTCTCTTCTTCAGTCAACTTCAAAATCTGAATGATAGGTTATCTCCACAAAGAAGAAAACATTTTAACAAAGAACTGTGACTATTTAGGGAGTATCTCTGTAATACAGCGACCAATAATAGAGAAAGAAACAAATATCAGGAGTCAATTTCAGGCTACAACTAATAGTATATGCATACATACTCACATAAATCTATAAATATACATTTATATATATTAGCTTATATCTGTATCTGTATATCTTCTATGTATCTATGCATCTATGTATCTATCTATATACCTCTCTTTGTATCTATGTATCTATCTATCATATATCATCTATCATCTATTAAAAGAGAGGGAGTTTAAACAACTGGCTGACATGATTGTGGAGGGTGGCAAGTGTGAAATTGCAGGTCAGGCCAAGCCAGCAAGCTAGAGGCCCAAGGAAGAGTTGATATTGCAACTCAAGTTCAAAGGTAGTCTCCAGTCACTTTCTTCTTCTTTGGATGAACTTAGTCTTTATCTATATAGGTCTTCAACTGACTGGATGAGGTTTTAAACCCATTATGGACAATCTACTTTACTTAAAGACTGCTGATATAAACATTAATCACATCTAAGAAGTACTTTCACAAGAACATCTAGACTAGGGTCTGAGCAAAAGCTGGATGCCATGGCCTAACCAAGTTGACACATAAAATTAACATCACAATGTTGTTGGTAATTCCTTGCCCTGGAGGACTTTCTCACCTGTCCATTAAAGAATCAAGAGTGATTAGGGCTTAGTTTTGGTCTTTCCCATTGATGTATTTTACCTGTCAAACTAGCTGATAATCTCAGGGGAATTTGAGCTCATAAAAAAATCATACTAGTTTTCTGAAGACTACAATGGTCTTAAAGAAAAACAAATGTGCTATGAAATCTATAATAGAAAATTACAGAAAATAATGTAATACAGAGATCAAAAATCTTATGCAAGCATGATAAACACCCTCAAAAAGTCATAGAGTAATATTGTAAATAAGTAGGAATAACCTGATAAAATAATGAAACACAGAGAAATTTCAGGTCTAAACAATATAATAGTTGAAATAAAAACTCTTCAGATGAATTAAATCCAAATGGATAGAGTTAACGAGCAAATAATTGAACTGAAAGGTAATATTGAGAAACTTCACCACGTGTCATAAAGTTATGCCAGGAAATATACGCAAAGTTCAAAAACATGAGGTCAACATTAGAAGAGACAGCATTTATATGATGAGGACAGGAGTATTTCCTTTTCATGAAATTGGAATTCCAAAAGGAGTGCAAATTTCAGAAGTATTTGAAGGAATATTTATCACCAATTATTAATAAAAACAGATGGAATAATTGAAACATAAAAGACTTGTAGAATACGAAAAAAGATAGATAACAAGATCCTACAATGGGACAACAGACAGTGACCATTTTAAGAAGCTTAACATTTAAATAAATTTATAAAACCTTCCAGATACCAATTATGAATTATGAACAAGTTTTAATTTTGACTTTACAAAAATGATACTGAATGAAAGCAAAGATTATTTAATATTTAAAGTAACTGAAAGGGAAAAATACATATGTTTAAAATGTTTGAACATCTTTGATAGTGTATTCAAAAAGCTTTCTGTTTACTTTGTCTCAAAGAGATAGTTATACATGTCTAGTATTTGATGAGAGAGACACAGAGAGACAGAGAGATTGTGGAAATAGATGCACTACATTCAGGCAGATAAGGTTACTAAATAGTTCCAACATGAATGTCAAGGAGTATAACTCACGCACTTTTCTCTAAGTAGTTGTTTGAAATAGGAGCATCTAGCACAATCTTAGAGAAGAAGCAAATGTACCTAAATACAAGTTACTTCAGAGCCTGACTTTTTAAGTGTCTGCTTCAGTACCCAACAACAAATCTCTTTAATCCAAGAGATGAAACATATATAAAATGATATAATTTGGTGATACATTATAGAAAACATTAAATAACAGATAATTATTTATAAAAGTTGGCAAAAATGTGATTCTGGGTAAATCACTAATCAGCTTTCACTGAGGGCTGGCAAATTGTGTGAGCCAACGACAGTTGCTCAGGGCAGTTTTGGTCCAGTTTGGTTTCCCTGGGGTTTCATGTCCATTTCACTCTTCTGGGCCTCTTCTCCTTAATAGAAAGTATTTCTTGATGCATGTGAAGTGCAGGAACTTTCCATATTCACTCAGCATTTTACAAAAGTGGCATTTCTAAGCTATGTGTATATAAATTTCCATTTTTGCTCCCGTTTCTGTTGTCTGGATGTTTATATCAGCTGTTTTTCAATCAATAGTATTATTTTTCTTCCACATATTCATGAATTACATTGGACAGCAGGATAAAAAAAAAAAGTTGGTAACAGTGTGTGAGACTGACAACTCCCCTCATGAATACTTTTTATTGTTCTTGGACCTCTGTAGGAAGAATAAATATCTGATTATCTATCAGTTAACTGAAAGATTACCTGTCTTTAGCTAACTGAAAATGTAGATCAGCCCAGGTCCCCAACAACATAACTTTTAGTCACAGGTTTAGTAAGTTCTTGTACTCAGAAGCACAACTGCTTCTGATAACACCTTCCAACGGCTGTTTTTATAACCTTCACAGTTTGAGAAAGAAGTAATTATTTTCAGCCAAAAAGGAAGAAAAATATATATTGTTCTGTAATCATTTGCCATCTTTACTTTTTCTTTTCCCTGAATGGCAAAACAAAAAAGAAAACCTTGATAGCTTATATGCATATTCACACCATTGTTACCCTAAGAAAAAACATCGTTCAGTAATATGAATCATTAAATTTCAGAGGCATTGTAGTTGGCAATACTTTATAGTACAGAGACATGGATGTACAAAATGTTTCTACTTTCCACTACTTTTTTAGGAAAAATCAGTGATGAGCACTGGAACATATTGTTAAGCATAAAATTAGTTTTCTTTCATAATGAAGCCACAGGAGAGACAGGATTTAAATTAATTAAAATGATTACATTAACCCATGCTTATGTGAAATGTTAAGACTACCAATTGTCCAGAGGCAAAAAGGAAATTATTCTTAATTTATTGTCATATAATTATCTTCATAAATATATTTACTGCTGTTTCTCTGGATTCATAATAACCTAATTTTCTCTGTTGTCATGGGGAATTTTATTACTACCCATGTTGATTTCTTTATGGGAAAGGATTTAGATATGAGGGGAGTAGGCCTCAGGGATACATGGCAGATTTCATGATTCTGTCCTGGTCAAGATTGTGATCTGCAGCTTACATTTATTGAACATTTAAAGAAGGGCCTATGTATTAGGCAATTGAACTATAACTCAACTATTATGCTGTATTGAGTGGGAGGTTCAGAAGATAAAATTTAAGTCAGTAGACAAAAAGATCAAAAAGAGAAGGAAGTTTTGAGTTGTTATGCAGAAAATAAAGAGGGATTTTGAAATTTATAAATCCAATCCCCAGATTCCACCTCCATCGCCCCTGTGCTCCTTCCTCACTGCAGTACAAATCAGGAGGTTTATTTTTTGTAGAGGATAAACAAAAACTCTCTGAAGCAAAGCAAAATTGAGGATGAGGGTGCCAAACACAAATTACAGAAATTGAGTCAACTCTTACATACCAAATTCTGGAATTCTGAGTTGACTTTAATAGAACTCCCAAAATACTGGCAGACAAGACTATAGAAATTGGCATAGGAGTTCTGTAACCAAGTGGCCCGGTCAACCACTCAACCTATGTTAGACCAATATTGCCAATCAGTTGAGATATTCAAATCAAACTTTTAAAGTCCCATTGTAAATATAAACAGAAAAGCTTGGGAGGCCGAGACGGGCGGATCACAAGGTCAGGAGATCGAGACCATCCTGGCTAACCTGGTGAAACCCTGTCTCTACTAAAAAATACAAAAAACTAGCCGGGCGAGGTGGCGGTGCCTGTAGTCCCAGCTACTCGGAAGGCTGAGGCAGGAGAATGGCGTGAACCTGAAAGGCGGAGCTTGCAGTGAGCTGAGATCCAGCCACTGCACTCCAGTTTGGGCTACAGAACGAGACTCCGTCTCAAAAAAAAAAAAAAAAAAAAAAAACAGAAAAGCAAGTGCCAGTATACATCTGAGGAAGGCTGAAAATATAAAGGGGATCAAAAGAAAAAATACGTATTTAAAGAAAAACTACAAATGAAAGTAAAACTAGAAAGAGACAAGATATTCATATCCTCAGAAATATAAGAGAAGATAGGAACAATGAGATAGAAATAACTGTTGGGCAAATGCAAATACACTCAAAGAGATCGATATCTAATATCCACATATAGAGATGTATATTATCTATAAATACATACAAAGTATATATATACACACACATAGATACACACACACACACATATATACTATATAACTATATTTAAAAAAAAAACAATAGTGAGAAAAAAATTTTACAGCTTTACATTTTTATATTTTTACATCTTTACTTAAGATCTGGTTTGATAGAAAATAGCTGGCACTTTATGTGTGCTGCTGTATTCAATCTGTGGAAATACATTGATTTTGGAAGTATATGAGTGAAATCTGACCACACTCAGAAGAGAGGTGGAAAGAGAGAAGTATTTTAATAGATTTTCAGATAATAGTAAATATTATTCTGTGATACTGTATCAAAACTTAACGGTGGTAGTTTCTCAAGAGTTAGCTGCACATTAGAAATCAAAGATATATCAATAAATTTTGTACTCCACTACTTTAAAATCCATTGATTTATCTCACATTTTGAATGGATCTCCTGCTGATGCATTGTTTTACAACAAACAATGCCAATTTGGGAAACATTGCCTTATTGAGTAATTCCGTTATTTTATATGTTGATATAATTCATAATAAAATGTTTTAAAAATCACATTTGTTAATATTATCGCCATCTCATAAAGTACTTACATGTTGGAAATCGGTCAATCTTACGGTAGCTAATACAAATTTTCCAAAACTTAATTTTTGCTTTAGTTCAAGTTTTGCTTTGGCAACAATAAATACTAAACTTCTCTTATTTTCTTACTTTCTTTCTTTCTTTTTGTTTTATTTTCTACTATTTGTTTCTGTGTGATTTGGAAATAACACTTTTCCATCATTTACTTCAGAAGACGACATCAGCCAAATATCCATGCCTCAATAACCGTAGTTACTGCAATTATGCAAACTTTACAAACACGTATTAGGCCTGATCTTCAGCACCTCCTTCACTCCTGCAGTAGTACAAAAGAGACTGCTTTAAAGCAGAGGGTGGTATATCTTTTCTAAAATAGTAAACATTTCAAGTTTCTTGGTCCTGTGTTTTTTTCTGTAAATACTCTCTTTGTAATTGCAGTGCAAAAGCAGCCAATGACAACATGCAAAGGAGTAGGTATGGCTCTGTTTCAGTAAAATTATATTAATAATCATTAAAATGAGAATATCATACAATACTCATGTCACAAAATATTACTATTTTATTAATAATTTTGTTTTTAACCATTTTTTAAAAATCTTAGTTTGCAAAGCATGCACAAACAGCTGACAGCCCTTTTTTGCTTTGGCACACAATTAATAATTTACTTTGCATTAAAGAAAAGGGAGGGCCCTTAAGATTCTTCTCCCTGGCTGGGCACGGTGGCTCAAGCCTGTAATCCCAGCACTTTGGGAGGCTGAGACGGGCGGATCACGGGGTCAGGAGATCAAGACCATCCTGGCTAACGCGGTGAAACCCCGTCTCTACAAAAAATACAAAAAAAAAAAACTAGCCGGGCGAGGTGGCGGGCGCCTGTAGTCCCAGCTACTCGGAAGGCTAAGGCCTGAGAATTGCGTAAACCCGGGAGGCAGAGCTTGCAGTGAGCTGAGATCTGGCCACTGCACTCCAGCCCGGGTGACAGAGCGAGACTCCGTCTCACAAAAAAAAAAAAAAAAAAAAGCTTCTTCTCCCGTGCCTTGAACTTGAAATTAAATGCTTAAATTTGTATTTTACATTGTGTATGCTCCTGGAAGGAGATACATGAAGCTCCATGTACTTCCCATAATGTTTGTAATGACTATTGTTATTGTAGCTACTATGAACTAATGTCACTTGATTTCCCAATGTTTTGACGGATGCCTTCACTCATTTGCTGCTACAGTAGAGGATCATTTTTATGTCATTGGTTACTAGCATTTTTTGTCATCTGACAAAGAAGTCATCTAAGTCTTCCTAATCAAGTAGATGACCAACTTAATCCTTAAAAAAATCAATTTTGAGGTTCCATTCCTGAAACTCATGTTAATTACCATATTGATCAGACTCCCAGCAAAAACTGGTAACACATTCATGAGAGGTTGTTATAGATCATTTAATAAAGTAACTATTTAGAGAAATATGAATATATTTAAATGAACCAATTAGGAATGGTAAATAAGCATGGGACTGAGAATGTCCATGGGTCTGGTTAGGAAGAGCAGGTTCACCACACCCTGGTAAGAGCTAAGAGCTATAATCATTGGAGACAAGAAGGAGACCACAAGAAAGGAGCTGTGGATACAAATAGGTGAATTCAACAGTCAACACTGTGGCCTGACAAAGAGGAAGCAGGGAATCCTTACCTGTCTCCTCTCTCTTCAATGTCCTATTAGTTATTCTTATTGGCCAAGGCCAACTGGATGTCAGAAGGCAACAGATCCTATATAATGAAGTTTATAGAAAACAAACTTAGACACAGAGGTGGATGCAGAAAAGGTCATTGATGGATACAGAGGGTCAATCAGAAAATAAACAGCTCAAGCTATGACTCTGATGCATTACAAGTAATAGGTTAGTTTGTGATAAGTCTGGTGAGATGCTACTGTTAGTTTTTCCCTTTTAGTATCTGCCACAGTTCCACTGAGAATTGAGGTAGGGATAAGTAGAAGGACGTCTCATCTGTCCTGCTCAGAAAACTAATTATTTGTGAAATGTGGGCTGCATGTATTTGAGAGAGGTTGACACACTGAAGAGAAGAGAAGCCAAGATATGAGAGACCATAGAAAGGGAAGGAGAGAAGAAAAGAGAGGAGAGCAGACAGGAAAGAAAAAGAGATGGCATGAAGAGATGAAAAGAAAGATAGAAAAGAAAATGAAGAAAAAACGGAATCAGAAGGAAAAGCAGGGAGAGGAATGAAAAGAAGTTTGCAAGGTAGAAAGGAAACAGTGGAAGTACCCAATTGCAAAAGAAATGAAAATCTTAACATAATCTTTTCCTTCAGTGAGTCCTAGATAGTTCGATTTTTGGATACTGTATCTGGTTCTTTTTCCATGATAAACTTCATTTTTATTTACTTGCTTTGATACAAAGCCTTATTCAAAATAGTTTGTATGAAGCAATACCAATGTGTGTTATTAGATAACTTTGTAAAGAAGTGCAGTTCTATATTAAAAAAACAAACAAAAAAATCCTCAGAGTTTACGATAGTTAACAAAAAAAGTTGTAAATTAAAATTATCCTTCAGTGAACAACTTAAATAGCATCCTAACAAAAATTTGACAAACTATCATAATTTATATGATGTTTTCATTATTCTCATTAGGTGGTCTGTAATTCTCTGGCCTCCTGTTTCTAGATGGTACTTTTTGGTACTTTTGCACCAGAGTTGCTTTCATGGCTCAACTCTCACATTCTGACTAAGTTTTTCTTGCAGGGAGCCCTTGACCTATCAGAGTGGAGAACTGTATTGAGGGGATGAAAAATGTATAGCTCCTTACTTTCTGGATCCTTCTGTAAGGATATGTAGTTCTTGTAGGAAGGATGTATCTTCTTTCCTCCATGTGGGGAGAGTGAGAGAGAACTGTTCAAGGAAAGGTTTCCTTAATAGCAGAGAACTCTAAAATTATCCCATTGCTACATCTTCTGAGCTGACATATTGATTTACATCAGTGTGTTTTATATGACTCATTTTTTAACGGATTCCGAACTTCTGCTGTTCTGTTCTGTTTTGCTTCATTTTATCATCCAAGATGGAGAGTCTAGGATATTAGTCCTTACATCTATTTTTCTGCCCAAATATCTCCAATATGCTGAATATTTATTTAGTGTTTTATTGATGGCTTTTATTCAGGGGTAAAATTTTATTAAATTGTTTTATTAAACTGTTTTTATTTCCCCCGAAACAATTCACCACAATAATTTCTAATTTATAGTGAGTAAAAATGAGTCTATTTTATTAAAAAATTATGTATTCTTATACCTTTAAGTTTTACATTTTAATTAAGATTTTTGTTGGTTGGTTTTAAGTTTAAAGAATGTAACTGAAAGACATATAGGGATTATATATGATCCAGAGCATATTATAAAATTTTACTATATTAAACCCTGTGTTTAAGAAAGAATACTATTTTGAGTTGATGAATTATGGTTATAATTATTTAGATGATTTTAAAAAGCCATTTAAATAAATGCTTTGTTTTAAAAATGACCAACTTTAAATAACTTTCATTTTTTCTATTTTGAATATTAAATTATTTTGAATTAATTTAATGATTTAATATTTATCACAGATCAATGGGCATCTGATTATTTCTGGACAGCTAATAAGAAACTTAACAGTCCACCTAAACAATGAAAGAAAATTATTTTTCTCATAGGCAGTCAGTAAACACATTTTTCTTTTCTATTTATTTTATACTTTTCTTTGTTTCATATTATTCTATGGCCTCCATTCTCACAGCTATGACATTTAGTATTATTGGAGGAGTTCTGTTTTCTCCCTGACTTTCTAGAATGAATTGTCTAGTAGGGTTTTCAGTAGCTTTATGTGGCTATATACATGAAGTTTTGAATTACTTACATTAATACAATTTTTTAAGTGATTTTTCTTTTGTCCTAGTCATATTTTAAGTGTGGAATAGCCACAAGTGGCTACTGTTATCCTCTTGGAAAAAAAAATGTTTATAAACATGTGCAGACACTTCCATAATTGCAGAAAGTCCTACAGGACAACATGATTCCAGACAATCTCTTTATTCTACATACGGATTTTTTTCTTATTAAAAAATCTGGAGTCTTAGATATCATGACACAGCTCTATCAAATCTAAGGCTTTTGCATTACTTTGATGCAAAAATAAAATGGTTTAATTGGTACAGTGTAAAATGATGGACATATCTTCAACAACAATGGCTAAATTAAAATATTTTGATATAATTGTTTTAGAAACTCTGGTCAATATTGAAAATTATTTGACATTTTTGTTATGTAAAAATGAAAATAATTTGTGTGCGTGTTTTTGTTGCAATTAAAAGGTGGCTTCTCTGCCAAGTGATTTGTAATTCAATTAATTATTTTCACCAATATATACTTAGTAATGTCCAAATGTTAGGCACAGGAAATACAAAGACAATTAAAGCAAGGGCTCTTTTCTTCAGTTGTTTATGAGGACTCTATGGGATAAAGTTGAGCCCATTGAAGACTGCAAGGAGCTGGGAGAAAAGTGTGGCCACATCTAAATTGCTTCCATTATCGCAGATGTTAGGTCTAGTTTCACAAGGTAGGACAGAAGAAGGCTCAACACAGACCTCTACAAACAGTTCCTTTACATATTAATTAATTTTAAATGTGTTTCACTATGTGCTTGAATGACAAGGCGAGTGCCAGAAATGTATCCCCAATGAGTAAAACTCAAACCAGAGAGAACTTCACAAGATCTTGAAAAATTTGGCACTAGATTAATATGGTTTTTGCGTACCATGGTGGGCTGATTATGTATTTCTCTCTGCAGAAGGTCTTAAAGTCGTATTTTCAAGATAATCCACATGGCCAAAAGCTCTAAGCTCTCAGGCTCCATTTTAAGGTGGAATAAGCAGTGTTATCCTAACACAAACAGTTTTATTAACCATGAATAGCACCTGCCATTGACTGGTAATGACTCTTTAAAGAAAGGATGGAGGTGACAGCAAAGCAGTTAACAGGATGTGGACTATAGTGGCAATTACCAAGAGCAAAAAAGAAAACAGCCAGGTGGAAAATTTATGGTAAAACAGCAGTAACTTTTGCATATCAGTATATTGCTTCAAACCTAAAGACAGTGTTTATCGATATTTTGTGCTATTTCTATTTTGTGTTTCTGGTATAGATCTATGGGAATTTTTTTTTTTTTGCATCAGTCCACTAAAAATTATTCTCGCAAGTATATCTTTAGTGTCTGTCACAATGACAGAAAAAAATGTTTTATTCTGAAAATTCCTAGATAATAAGCTGGTCTTTAATTTACATGTCTGCTAGTTGAAGTCATGCTGAATTCATACTCTCAAGGTAGAAGTTGAGACTAAGTACTTTCCCTAAATGGAATACAAAAATTAAATAGAAAATTGTTAGAGAAATATTGGATCATAACATAGCATCATGATTGCATAGCATCATAAACTCTATGCACAATAAAAAGTAACAGCTTGGATATTAAAATATTTATATTTTAATACTCAAATAATATGAGTGTAACACAATGGGTCCTTCTGATACAATTACATGTAGTTCCTTATTGAAATAAATGTGAACAATCATATTTTATACTTAAACAGTAATTCCTACTAGCTTACTAATGACATACATTATGCTTTTTAGACTATTTTGTTAACTATTTCCAATTTCTATGCTACAGGAAAAATGTATATTAATTAAAAGGAGGTTTTTAATATTTAAAATATATTTCTATATAAATTTGTATACAAATTTATGATTTTATTAGTCTTCAATATATGGTATGAATTAGCAACTCATCATATTTTTTGAAATGAAAAATAAACATTATTTTGGCAGTTTTCCTACAGTTGAAAAAAGGTAATCGTAAAAATGCTTTTTATATTCATAAACACATAGACCAGCAAATCTTTTAAAACTCATTCTTGGAGTGACTCTCAACTGTTGACTGAAATCACATTTGAGAGAATAACGTGTCCATCACAGAGCAGAGTTCAAAACTGTATATATATTTTAGAGCAGTGTTACACCCTACAATACCCTCTACATTTTATCAGCTCAGGCTTCAATATTCCCCCAATGAATTGAAACAAATTCTTTCTGAAATAAGTTTATGATTCATGATTCTGAGATCTAACTGCATAAACCCTGAAAAAGCCATGAATGTAAACAAAAAGAAATGCTGAGTTAACCAAAACATCCACAAAGATCAAAGATTTTTACTTTGAGGAACCTAAAATAGGAGTGTGACTGAAAATAACAAACTTTTTGCATAGCATAAATATTTAATTGACTAATATTAGTTATTTGCATTGATAATGTCTCAATTGGCAAGCAGCTCTCAAAAATATGAAAAAACAAGTTATAATGTAAAGTGATATATCAGCATGGTAATACTTATATTATTCTTCTATAAACAACTAGAATCAATACACCAAGAAGTGAAGAAAAAACATTTTATGGACACTTTAGATAAGATCAATAATATAATATTTTACAATACACTGTGACCTTGTTTCACCAAGAGGTTTTACATAACTTCAAACATCTACACTCTATGGGCAAAGGTATTGTACATAGGATCTATGGTCCCGTATTGACGATATTTGATCAATCATACAAGAGTATACTACCTCGTGCTGTGTCAATACAGATTTGACAAATTCCTTAGCAAGGTTGGTACAAAAATAGAATGAAGACGATGTGTAAAGGACCCTGTCACAGGTTGAAATCCTCAAGACACAAACTATAAGACAAAGGTTAGTGTGCACAATGTTTATTAGTGGGTGCTCTCAGGGTTAATGCCTGCGAATGGAAACAACATTGGGCAAAGAAAGAAGCTGGCCTCAATGTAGTCTTTGTGAAGGCCTCAGTCATGTTTGTAGTGAGCTCTGAAGATGAAATAATCCTTCAGAATTGTTCAAGATGAGGTTAGGGCACCAGGATTTTATACTCTGATACCTAGGCAGCTGTCTCTTCAAGAAACGTCCTAAAGAGACTGAAATCTGAGAGAATTGTCACCTGCCACCTTTCCAGGACCTGGGATTGATGGGGCATATGGTGCAACTTCTAGCATTAGCCCTAACAGATTAAATTTATATAATTGTTTAGTCCAGGATATGCAATTTTCTAGTAGTAAGGCTTGGGCTAAGTAGCTCTATCTTCATTAAAATTAGAAATAATAAGGGTTATTTATATGTTAATTTAAAGCAAAGACTGAAAAAGTTAATTTTAAGTAAATTCTTTTATTACATATATTTATACTCTATATACATATGTAGATAATACTGCATTTTAGTCTTCATACATAAAATGCTATTTCAGGGTTTAAAAATTTAGTTTTACTATTAGCAAATAATGTATGCATTATACAAAATGAGTTGTACATATATTTTCAAGTTCTGTAAGCTGTATAGAAAATGAACAAGATAATTGTTCATATCCTAAAATTTGAATATTTCTGTTGTTCCATCTAGAGTTATCAATCAATAACATCAAATCACCTTATTAGTATTCATGGTTGCAACAATTTTATGGTTGTTGTATATTATGCCAATGATCATTCAACATTTATGGTGATCATATTCCACATGAACTTGAGACAAATAAATAATTGTAAAGATATTTATTAAAAAATTTGTCTGGACGCGGTGACTCACACCTGTAATCCCAGCACTTTGGCAGTCCTAGGAGAGCAAATCACGAAGTCAGGAGTTAGAGACCAGCCTGGCCAACATGGTGAAACCCCATCTCTACTAAAAACACAAAAATTGGCCAGGCATAGTGGTACACACCTGTAATCCCAGCTACATGGGAGGCTGAGGCAGGAGAATTGCTTAAACCCAGGAGGCAGAGGTTGCAGTGACCCAAGATTGCACCACTGCACTCCAGTTCTGGGCGACAGAGCAAGACTCCTTCTCGGAAAAAAAAAAAAAAAAAAGAAATTTTAATGTGTACAATATTATGCTAAAATATTATAAATGATACATATGACTATAATACTTTTCAATAATTTTCTGTCCTTTGAAGAGTTATCCAACTGCACAAACAAGACCCCAACAGGTTATGTGTGTGTTTGTGTGTATGAACATTAATGCTGTGAAAGACATTAATATATTTCCTAATATTTGGTCATTCTTGCATTTCTATTTATCAATCCCATAGAGTCATATTTGTCCATACCTTTGTGTGGATTGTTTTAATACTTTTCAGTATTAAATTTCACAGTATTTAATGTTTGCACAATGATCATGAAGGTTCTTGGTTTGTGAATCTGATTGGTTATTGCCCAACTACCTTTGCTATCATAATTATTCTTAATTCATAATGTTCTGGGAAATTCATGTTATAGGTAAATTTAATGCTTTGTTTAATTTATACTTTCTTGGAGTATATGAATGTCAGCTAAATTTTCAAATACACAGATTTAAATTAGCATAAACTTGTCCTCATTTTAAAAATCTCTTATTGTCGTTTCCCCTTAAATTTCCCAAATATATTTATTTTAATACTTCAATTTAAATTTTATATCAGTTTCAGGTTATCTTTTCCTCTGTTTCGTTGCCTCGTTCGGCTTCTTTTTACTAAAAACACTTTTCTCAAATTCTCACTCAGTCCATGTCCAAGACACTGGGTGCCCTGACTGTGCAGGATAGTCAATCATCCAATCACAGTATTCGATTGAAAAATGAACACACATCTTCAACTGGGCCAAAAAAGATGCTCTTAGGGTTTTATTTTTTTAAACTATAAAGAAATAAGGTTCTCTCTTTTTTACTGGAATTATTAACTATGAGAAAAATGTAAGTTAAGAATTTCAAGAATTCATTCCTGCCATTTATTGAAAAAAACCCTAACGTAAAATGACAAGGCACAGATTCAGGGAGGACCCTGGGAGGGTCCTGCTGACACCGAGGTTTTGGATTCAGCTGAAAGCAAAATTTGCACCTGAATCTCCAAAGTATTGTTGCAGAAAGCTTTTATTTATTCATTTATTTTGCCTTAAAAGAGATTGAGTTATATTTTCTGTTGTTTGCTGACAAAAAAAAAAAAAAAAAAAAAAAAAAAATCCTAACCATTAAAATCAAAGTTTCATCCTTCTTTTTCTTTCCACTTTCATTTTTGTGCTAAATTGTTAGGATGACTTGGTTAGGTCTGGAAAAATTATTTCCCAGAATTCCCTTTCTTGTGTGGTTTCCATAAGAGTTGGCCATATGGAATCATGCATAACATTTGAGATGAAGTAAGGAGAAGCAGTTACACTCAGAAGCTGGTTGCAGTCAAGCAGATTGATGGACAGACACAGTGCTCTCCATGGCTCCAAATTGTCCTCACTTTCCTGCATTTTCTGCCCAGCTCACCTTTTCTACTAGTGATGCTAGAGACCAACAGCAGCTCCAGGATGACCATGAGGTGCTTCTCTTCACAGAAAGAGAAGTTGCACCAAGACAACTTCCCCAGGGAAGAATACACCAAGAGGAGTATCTTCCATGGGTCTCTCCACAAAGTCCCCTCTGGGTTCCCTCTTTGTTGGCCAGATAAACTTGGTCAAGGGTATGTGATAGGATTTGCAGTTTATGAGTCACACAAGGGAAGGGCATGGTAGAAAGTACCCACATTTACAACAGAAAGCTGAAAAGTAGGTTGGCGGCCTCATTTTTGGCAGTCAAACTACTTAGAAGACTCAAGTCTGTATGAGTTCAAGTTCATAATGCTGTTTGTTTATGCCAAATTTTGACAATGTATTATCAAGAAGGAGAGAACAATTCTGCATGGGTTTAAGACAAGAACTTTTTTTTATAAGGACAATTCTGGAAGATTTTCTTCATCACTGGTGGATAACTCAAGTTTAGTTGGAGCATACGAGCTATCGCTATTTATAATTAATTATTCCTAAGAATTTTAGATTTTATAGATGATTACTGGGAGATATATAACTCTTATAACTTCTAAATAATATCCTTTACTAATTTTGATTTCTCAGAATATACACATGTGGGATCTGATTAAGAAAGAAAGAGGAATGAGAAACTATGAAGGCTAGATAGGCACCCTTCCCTCTCAGCAAAAATTAAATTTTGATATTAGTATTTTGAGCCAAAGACAGTTCTTCATCCCCCATTCATCCAAGATCTACAGATTTTCCCTGCACTCTATCTGACCCAATGTCCCCAAGTATTAGACACAATTCAGTTGTGATAGAAGAGACTTACTGTGGAGCACCAACTTCTCTATTGAGAACAACGAATACTCCTCAGATATTCAGGCAACTGGTCACAGTCAAAAAGGACTACTTGCAGGTGAGACTTTAGGGGTGCTGCTCTCACCTCCCTCCAGGAGAAATGAAGGTGTGTGTCAGCATGGAGTGGGAGAAAGAAGCAACTTCAGTATAACCTGAAATGTGGCATTAAGCATCCCTTAATCTAACTATGGTTTTTCAAGCCAGCACATCCAGAGTAGACAGAATATGAAGGACTAGAGAATAAACTCCTAAAAAGAGTCAGGATGAGTGATGAGGAAGACACTATCTCTAAGGGGTACTAACAGCAGCAATTCTCAGATGAAGAGAATGAGTAATTCATTACATACTTAGTTTATTTATATTGCATTTGAGATACAAAATAAGAAAGTTGCCAAGATAATTAAGGACTATTCAGCATGTGGTGCTATTACCCTCCGAGGACATTCTGGAGAAAGTACCTGATGTTTAAAATGCATTTTTTATATTTTACCCTATTCCACGAGGAACATGGAGGGAGAATTTGGAGGACAGATGCTGCTTTCAGGAGTTGGAAATACTTCCCTAGAGAGAAAGTGAAGTGGGTGGGAAAATAATTATAACAACATCTGGCCCAGAAGTCTTGTTAAGGAGTGGAGAGTCTCTTCAGCAAACTTTTCTAGAAGTGTCTTAGTGAGAAGACAAACTTGTCTGTAAAGGGCTACAGAGCAAATATTTCAGTCTTGCTTTCCATGCAGTGTTGCAACTACTTAACTCTGCATTTTTAGAACAAAGGAAGCCATGGACAATGCATAAATGCAGATGTTTTGTGCATAAAATGATGCATAAACTTTATCAGAAAACAAGCCAAAATAAAAACAGGTGTTGAACTACATGCAGCCTAAGGACTGTAGTTTACCTGCCACTGTTTTAGAAATTGAGGTCATAAGAACGTATGTTGTAGGAATACTACGAAATAAGGGATACATTGCTAAATATGGGAGATAAGAATTTTGAGGGTATGCAGGGAAAAGAGGAGGAAGAGAAGGGCCGAGAGAGCAATACCAACAAATGGGACAAGAGCCTGGGGCCCGTAAGGAAACATTGCAGAAAGGAATCTCTGCCGATCTGATGAACACCGTGGAATCTATTGTATCTATTGTCTATTTTTATGCTATTTGCACAGTGCAATATGAACCCCTTCATCTCCTAAACCTTCAATAAAGTTTTCTTTACAGACCAACATGCTATTAAAAAAGTTTGCTTAGCCTATATTTGTTTACTTGCTTACATTAAGATTATTAAGAAATAGCGATTGCTTTTCATGCACGGTTAAAGTGGATCAAAGAGATAAGAACTATATTGAGAAGACAGTAAAAGTGGTAGTTTGAGGCTCGTGGATGCTATAACTGAGAGCCGGTGACCCTGACAATTTAAGTCCTTAATAATGTGCAGACATCCTGGGAAAGACAGAACATTGTTAGCCTGAACTGAAATCTCGGTATCAGAAAAGCTCACATCTGTCTGTCTGAGTAGTATCATTAGAACACTGCAATGACTATGCACATAGTAATTTGCTAAAAAATGGCTACCCATGCTTGCCCACTAGATCTCGAGAACAGATATATTTTATTGCATTCTTTTCTTGAAATTATTTTGCTACTGTGCATGGTAATATAAGATGAATGTTTTCTGAATCTGACGCAAAAATTGGTTGAAACAGCTTATCGGTGTTTGTTTTTTTTTTCTTATTATAAAATTACTGGGCACTACCATTGAGATTCTAATTTAGTAGGTCTACATGGGTCTGTAAATTGCTGTTTGTAAAAATCTCCTAGTAAACTTTCTCATGTGCCATCAAGCTTGGAAATCACTATATATGACTGAACACAATTTGAATAAAAAAAGAAATTACCTGCTACTGCCAAGAAACACCTTTATGTCTTTCTTTAGAGTGGAAGAGTCTTACTCACAGAAAATGTGTAAATCTGTTATCTGGTTGGACTCCAAGTAGGAAGCGTCCTAAGTAGGAAGCGTCCTATTTCGTGTCAAGGAGAATTTAAACTTATTTGTGTATTTGTATTATCATAGTCGAGAACACCAACTGGGGCAGAGAGAGTGTGGCTGCCAGAGAGAATACCAATCCATGTTAGAAAGACAGAGAACTACAGGGTCGCTAATTAGAAAGTCAAACTTTTGGATCATACTGGAAGGATTTTAGCATAATTGAATTGATGAACTGTTACAGTTGCTGACACCTGCATAATACAGATCATAAGAAAAGACCATTTGGAGAGACTTGAATGAGATACTAAAGTCCTAAAATATGAATTTAAGGCCATCCAGACTAAACGACACACTTTGTTTTTATTGTTGGAAAAAGTACCAATGGAAAGGCCCCATCTTTCAACCATGCCTGATCATTGTAAAGCTGCGTAGAGGCAACATAAACTTCTAGAGCAAAATCTATGTTTCTGTGGGTGTACATTTCCAGAATTGAAGTTAAAAGACGTTTTACTGAAACTTCCCTAATAAGCATCCGCCTCACGTCTTATTTCCTGTAATACTGCCATTGGTATTGGAACATTATTAGTGCATGCAACAAGTATTTATTGGACATTAAAAATATTTGAAAACACATCTACAGCACTGAGGGACCAGTGGGGTCAAATAAAATATTTCAAATAAATATTTCAAATAAAAATATTTGAAATAAAGTATTTCAAATAAAAATATTTGAAAACACATCTACAGCACTGAGGATACATCAGGGACCACACAGACTAAGTTCCTATCTCTAGGAGCTTATACTTTAGAGGAGGAGATTGACAATAGACTTTATCAAATAAAGAGATTATATAATGTTAGATGTTGAAAAGTCCTGTATCCCTGGTGTCCATGGGGATGGTACGAAAAAACATAAAGAAAGGTCTTATGAAGAAAACTATAACACGATGATTAGATATAAAATGTTGGAGTAGGAAGATCCTGTTTTACATGGAGAGGGCAGGTGTAGGAGCGGGACAGAAAAGGTCTCTGTGATGAAGTGCTAGTTAATCAGAAGTGTGAGTGGAGTGAAGGGGGTTCCATGCGGATATCTTAGACAAGTGGAACAGCATGTTCAATGTCCCGAGGCAGCCATGTGCTTCATGGATCTGGGGAGAAGAAAGTTACCCAAGAGGCTAGAAAACTCCATATATTATTACTAAATAAATCAATAAGTTGACGAGGAATGAGGGTGAATTTGTAAGTGGAAAGGATGAAAGAAATTACGAAAACACAGAAGATGTATGTGCAAAATTTCAGTGATACAAAGTTTGTCCAGGGATTCTCAGAACAGGCCAGCCGGTCACGGTGGCTCACACCTGTAATTCCAGCACTCTGGGAGGCGGAGGCGGGCGGATCACCTGAGGTCAGGAGTTCAAGACCAGCCTGACCAACACGGTGAAACCCTGTCTCTACTAAAAATACAGAAATTAGCCAGGCCCAGTGGCACGTGCTTGTAATCCCAGCTACTTGGGCGGCTGAGGCAGGAGAATCTCTTGAACCCCGTAGGTGGAGGTTGCAGTGAGCTGAAATCGCACTACTGTACTCCAGCTTGGATGACAGAAATTTTGTCTCAAAAAAAAAAAAAAGTAACTGTTGACATGACTAGGACCCTGTACTGTGTACTGTTAGCACTTTAGAGCTATCAAAATCTTTTAAAAATGGAAATGGAAATGATATGAAAAAACATGAATTTAAAGAAGGTTGTTTTTGCAAAGCTATGAAGTGATAATTGAAATGCAGGAAAATAAAGCAGAAATAATAAAATCAATAAAAATAAATGCAGAGAAAAATAAAGAATGAAGAATGACTAATTAATGCAGTATTTTCACATGAAAATACAGACAATAGGTATGAAATTAAAGGTAAGAATAATAAACATTATAAAGAAAGATTTGACAGCATATAGGATGTGATTCAAATTTTCAGCAAGGAAGAAGAAGAAATCACATGTAACTCTAGGATGCTGGGAATCAGTAGTTGATGATATAATGGTATTGGTGAAGGCAGAAGAGGAAATGAGTATCATGTGTTTGATTTAGGGTAGGTTAATATCAAGGTCATGGCTTCCATGTTTAAATATTCAATGTACAGATATTTATAACTCAAGTAGTCAGGACTACAGAACCATTAAGATATCATATGTTTTGGTACATTTTTTGAAGTAATGAAAATAGTAAGCTCCAAAATAACAGTATCAGAATTCAGAATGTGAAAATATAAAGGACATATATCAGGGAAATCCAAACTTTAGGAAATAGGTGAATGAGAATTATAAATATTAATTTTAAATATTAGATTATATGGAATAAAGTAAAACATTTAGATATTACACACTTTGGGAGGCCGAGGCCGGCGGATCACAAGGTCAGGAGATCAAGACCATCCTGGCTAACACGGTGAAACCCCATCTCTGCTAAAAATATAAAAAATTAGCCAGGCATGGTGGCGGACACCTGTAGTCCCAGCTACTTGGGAGGCTGAGGCAGGAGAATGGCATGAACCCGGGAGGCGGAGCTTGCAGTGAGCCGAGGTCGTGCCACTGCACTCCAGCCTGGGCAACAGAGCGAGACTCTGTCTCAAAAAAAAAAAAAAAAACCACATGTATATACATGCATGTAATATTCTCTAAAGTTGCCCCAATTTAAATTTATTTAATTTGCTGATCATGCTATTGTAAACATTCTTACATTTCTACACAAAGCATTTAACATTAAAGAATGACTTTTTGTTTCGGGTGCATTATTTTTTAAAATACATTGTTTCTTATATTTTAACTAAACATATTTTAACATTTAATATATATAAATTACTTTATAATATATTAATAAAAAGGTAAGTATGAGAATATAATTTAGAGTTTGTCTAAATAATAATGATGACAATAATAATTGTGATCATAAACTAACATCGTAAACTTGGAATTCTTTAAAGCAGATTATCTGTAGCAAGTCATTTGCATATCATTGCATATTATTAAATATGTGCTAGACTTTTTAATAATGACAGATGTGGAAACAGAGGCATCAGAAGGCCAGCAACTTACTCAAGTCTTCAGTTCTAGCAACTGCCAGAGACAAGGGCAGAGACCTCTGTCCTCCCAATGTTCACATTTCTGACCATTTAAATATAAAAAGATGGCAAAGATAATGCATATTCAACACTACATTACAACTGTATATGAAAAAATGCATTTTATTTGGCCAGGCAGCTTGATGAAATTGATATGCTCTTTGGATGGGCATCAGGAGCACGTAGAGATGGCGAGACTTAGCTTTTGATTTATTGAAGTCACTCAAGGGTAAGTTAACAAACTCTGTGAGGTAAATTTTAACTGTTTTATGGTGAGAAGTCAACTTCTATTGATTTTTACTTAACTTTATTTAGTGTCCTTCAAAACAAGGATTTATTTTATTTTAGTCACTGATATTATCACCTCACAAACATATGCTTTTGAGGTTTTTATCAATAAAACACATAATAGCAACCAAAAATTACAGCATATTGAACTATAAAACTTCATTCTATCTCCATAGAGTTTGCAGGAGGTTCCCTATGTCTTGAATGTCTATATAGGTTCATATCCATAATTCAGCTACAATATTTTCCCTTTCAGTTTTTTTTAAGATTATTGAACATGCTAGTTTGGGTGTATACAAACAAATACAGCAGTCTTGGCCAGAAATAATTCTATCTCAAAAGTATATTCTTAATATCAGACAACACAATCTTAATTGGAAATGCCTTTTTGAAGCACAAAACTAAAGTTTTATAATTTGACTCCTGATAGCACTAATGGAAGGCACACAATATATCTCTTGGGAGTCTAGAACATTTGCAGCTGACGTCGTAAAGTCTCTCTCTAAATTAGAGGCACTAAAACTATTTCTTCCTTTATAGAATGATACATTTAATTTGCATAACTGCAACTCAAGTATCATCATTTTTTCTTTAATTAAATAGTACCTTATATAGCACATTTATGTGAATAAAAAAGAGACAAGAACTCAATTCTTAAGCTTCTCTTAGCAGCCACGGTTAAAAGTGCTTTTTAAAAAAATAGTTTGGGGTTTACAAAATATAAGACTGCAACACTTTGAAAGATAAATTTTCTTCCATAGAAAATAGTATTTTGGAATTGTATAAAGAAAATAAGTAATTTGCCATGATAGTGATTGTATCTTGATAAATTAGTAGTAATGTCCTTATTACTGTTATTCTTAAAATTGTTTTTCTTTTTAGGAAGAGGATGCAATTTATTATACCCTTCTTAAATTACACAGGGAATCTGTTATGAGAGATAAATACATATGTTTAAAATAAAATTTGTGTAAAAATAGCTGGAAAATTGGTGGAGGAATCTAGACTCTACATGTGATAGACATTTAACCTACAAAGCAATTTATATTCTGCTTCAGTTTTTAAGTTCCTTCTATGTATTTCCATTACCTTTTTCGGCTACACGAATTCCATAGACCGTTACCTTCCTGCCACTCCTCCTTCTTTCTTCAGGTGTTTGAATTTTCCTTGGTCTCCAGTTTTTTCTTCAAGGTTTCCATATTTGTTGCTTTATTACTGCCGTATTTTCAGATTGAGTGGTTTCTGGCAGATGGTGTGAGCAGGACAGGTTCATTCTCCCTCTCTTCTATTTGGGCTCCAGCTGCATCATAGTCTCAGACTTGTAGCTGAAAGGCAGCTGGAGTTATGCAACTCTGATGTCTGTATCATTGTCTGATTTTTATCCACTGCAGGTATGTGAATCTGGCAAGAGTTTATCCCCTACCTAAAATGCCTGCCTTCCTGACACTTCAAAAATTCATTAACACAAGAACTTCATTCTTCAAGGTGAATTTCTAGCAAGATTCCTCATTCTCTGTTCCTGAATATAAAGCTTTAACTTACAGTGCCACACTTCCCAAAATTCAATGAAAATGTGCCAGAGATTTGTTGGCATTGTAGGCGAAATAATGCCCCCTGCCTGAGGATGTAAACACCCTAATCCTTTGCATCTGTTCACCTGTTTTCTTGCATGGCACTGGAAATTTTGAGACGTGGTTAAATATATGGAGGTTGAGAGGGTGAAATTATTCTGAATTACCCAGGTGGGCCCAAGATAATGGCATAATTTCTTAAAAGCAGATATTTCTTGACAGCAAAAGCTGTCAAAATCAACTTTGTCAGTACACTTAAAATTAACCAAAAGTTTGCAACAATCCAAGGAATGTTTATTCTAGAAAAACTTCTGGATCTTGTTAAGAACAGTGAAATTTGTGACACTTAAACTTAATCTGTCCCCATCCCACTCTCTGCAGATCTTAAGTAGCCTTGAAAACCAACAGCTCCAATAGTCATGGTGGAAACCAGCAGCCTCACAGTCACTGCAGGAGACAGAATAGGTTTGGAGCCCTCCAAAGACTCCATTCTAAGAGACATGGGATTATTTAACCCTTATGGCAGCTCCCAGAAATCCCCATTCATAGGAGTGGTCTTTAATTGTTCTGACTCAGAGGTTACTCTGTACCACAAATAGTCTTTCCTTTCCAGCTGAGCACTAAAAGTTTGACCCAACACTCACACAGAGCTACTCAGTAAAGTCTGGGAACCTTATTACTTCTGGGCATTTAAGGAAATCTCTATGCAATCATTAGTTGACAATTAAGCTAACTGAGTAGAGATTTTTAATTTGCACATAGTCTTTATAGAATTAGTTCAGGAAAGTCACCCAAACTACAAAAAGCCACCCAAAATACAAATAGCAGCAGAGCAACAATAACAAGAAGCATCACTATTGATATGGTTTGGCTCTGTGTCCCCACTCAAATTTCATCTCAAATTGTAATCCCCGTGTGTGGAGGGAGGGACCTGGTGGGCGGTGATTCAATCACGGGGGCGGTTTCCTCCATCCTATTCTCATGATAGTGAGGGAGTTCTCATGAGAGCTAGTGGTTTTAAAAGTGTTTGGCAGTTTCTTCTTCATTCACACTCTCTTCTCTCTCCTGCCACCTGGTGAAGAAAGCGCCTTTTCCCCGTTCCACCGTAACTGTGAGTTTCCTGAAGCCTTCCCAGCCATGCGCAACTGTGAGTCAATTAAACTTCTTTGCTTCATAAATTGCCCAGTCTTTGGTATTTCTTTATAGCAGTGTAAAAAAAGACTAATATAACTACCAACAAACCCTGAGGAGGGGAGGAAAATGTGACTCTTTGAGTTGCTAAATTATATTACAGTAACGGTTGAGTTTTCAACCAAAAATTATGTGACATGCAAAGAAATATGAAAATATGGGTTGCAACCCACGGAGGAAAAAAAAAATAGGTAAAGAGAAACTGTCCCTGAAGAAGTACAGGCATTGCACTTACTAAAAAAGTATTTTAAATTGGAGAATTTAAATATGTTAAAAGCAGTAAAGGAGAACATGTGTATTAGTTTGCTTGGACTTCCATAACAAAATACCACAGACTAGGTGGCTTAAACAACAGAAACTATCTTCTCACGCTTCCAGAGACCAAAAGTCCAAGATCAAAGTGTCAGCAGTGTTGTTTTCTCCTGAGGCCTCTCTCCTTGATTTGCAAAAGCACTTTCTTGCTCAGTCCTCATGTGGTTGTTCCTCTGTGTGCACATGCAGACAATAGGTGTGCTTGGAGTATCATTGTTTACAGCTTTTCTTAGTTGACAAAGCAAGGAAACATACATATATTTATTTATGTATGTAAACAAATCTATAAGTATTTCTCTATGTATTCATATGGGTCATGTTAGCCTTTTCTCTTTCTTATTTGTAACCTCCCCATCCAACAATGAGAAGCCTGTGTCTCACAGTCTCATCATCTGCCATCTATTTACTTAGTTGTTCAGTTACAGTACACATTCTGCTTCCATCTCATGCTTCCCCAAACTTACATATGTGTATATACATAGATATGTGTGTATATAAACATATATGTGTGTGTGTATATATAAATGTTCATACATTAAGGTATACCCTGTTCTGCAAATTTCCATGGGCTTTGTCAAATTTACACGGCAATATATCCCCATGAAAGTGTCATGCAAAATAGCCGTATCTAAGAAGATCACTAAGCTATAATACCCCAGTAACAATAAGTACACCTACAATCAAATGTTGTTTCTAATACTATTTGCTTAAGAAAGGAATCAGAGCTTCTTAGTAAAAATGGCTGATGCTAGAGCTGAATAGGAAATATAGAAGTTGAGGCTAGTGCATCTTGTAGTACCAAAAAGTTAGCGCGCGCGCGCACACACACACACACACACACACACACACACACACACACGGCATTATCGCAAAGGGAGCCAAGAGAACGTGTTTTCAGTGACCAAAGCTAGAACAAATTAAGAAACAAGTAAATGAAGATGCTTTCGATTATAACCCAATGTATAAAATACATATACTTGTGTCCACACTGATATAAAAAGTGATTAAATATATAGAGTGGAGAGAATAGACAAACCTCAGCTGCAGGAAAATTCCAAATATGTTAATACTTTGCAGGTTACATAGTGATTTTGTTAATTTTCTCTAATAATTGTGGATTGTGCATAGTAACTTCCTTCCGAACAGTAAAGTAAGAAAAGGGGAAAAGGGAGAGATTTTGTAATTTAGAAATCTGACAAACCCTACCACACCACCCCAGTTGATCGATGCTAGAATTAACATTGATATAATTTGTACCCTTAATATGATAGTATAACACTCTACTTCTATTTTCTGAAAACAGCATAACACTGCACAATCATGAGAAGAAAATCGGATAGATAGCACTGAAGAAACAGTTTACAAAATGCCTGCCTAAAACTCCACAAAACTGTTAAGGTCATAAAAATCAAGAAAATTCTGGAGACTGTCACTGCAAGAGGAGGCCAAAGAGACATGACAACTAAACGTAATGTGGTAGAGAGGAACTGTTGGTGCTATCCCTGCAATTCTCCTGTAAGCCTAAAACTATTCTTCTTCATTTTATTTTTAATTGACAGAATATAACTGTGCATATTTATGGAGTACAATGTGATATTGATATCTAAAACTATTATTTAGGTAAATTTACTTTAAAAAGTCCATTGTAGACTGTGATATTCCTTCACCATAAGAAAATAATATATTTTACACTCTGCCAATATATTGACTGTCTAAATCAAGTTTTTGTAAATAAGCAAGCTATGTTAGCCTATTTTTACAGATAATTTCACACTTTAAAAATGTCTCAAAATTAAAACCGATTTCATTGACAACATAAGCACAACTTCAAAATATTTATTTTGCCTTTTTTTGGGTTTCATTTGAAATAGTAAAATATTTGCAGTTTTCCAAATGTTTTGTCTGTCCTGTTACTCATTTTCTATTCTAAATGTTAATGCTCATCTGTATTATAACTTCCTTTTTAATGTTTGCTTTAGAACCATCAAATACAAATATTGTATGGTCATTCCTAATTTATGACAATATTCAAAAGTACAATATTGTCTCTTATCGGTGGACACTCCAACTTAATATAATACATACAACACTTAGAAAACAAAGTAATGAAAATTAATACTTAAAGACTATTATCACAAGCTATAGCAACAAAGCATTTTTATTTAATATCAACTTATTGCTTTTAGCCATTAAACACAGCGACATTCCAATAACCTAAAACTGGTAGGAATTATCTATTTTTGGAAAAAGTCAAAGCTACTTATACAGAAGATAAGATTCACTTGCCATGGGGACTATCAACTAGAATTCCAATAAAAGTAAGGTTGATACATTTACACTATGTTTCATTTAAAAATAGCAACTTCTCTGTAATTTTATTACAATAAGCATCTTCCAGGAGTATAGTGTATAATCTTCCATGGTAAAATAACAAGCACCGTCTTCAAAATATTCTCAAAGGCATAGTGAGAAAAGGAACACGAAAGTAAAATTAAATAACCTGTTAATTTTATATTGCTTTTATAAATGACTTTATAGTCTCCACTTTTAATTAAAGCACCGGACTATGTACTACTCAAAGCTAATCTCAAATTCGGTTTTTAAAATGTTAAACAATGTATGCAATATGTTTATCCCCCACTGTCGTTTTCATGACACTTAATAATTATGATCTTATACCAGCAGTGTGAAGCAACATTCCATCCCTGTCATCATGTTATGAATTATTACTATTTTCTTTATGCTTGTGACAAAGAAAAGCAAGCTTTCACAAAAGGGCCTGATACAGTTTTTGGCATAAGAATATAACATGATTTGAAAGGTTGGAAAATGTGAGATGAGATGAATTTGTGGCATTTCTGTCTTTTCAGTATTTCTTGAAGTAGGGTACAAAGAGTCAATATTGAGTTCCAAGTCATCTCTGCAAGTTTCTGGCAAATGTTTGAACAGTCTAAAAAGTATACATGTGAATATTTGGCAATAGATTTGAAAAAGTATATCCAGTTTGTATGTATTTCACAATATACATCAATGAGAGGTTTAGGATAACACAGGATATTCTAGGCAAGATAAGTTTGGGGGAAAATATTCAAAAGTACCTAACATTCAAATAAGATTATCATAATTGATTCCTGATTAGTTTCAGCAATAGATTCCATTATAGGAGAATTCATTTATTAATTAACTATGTATTTTCTGGATGTCTAACACATGGCAGACAGTGATCCAGACATTGAGATCATAGGGAAAGCTAATGGTCCATTCAAGAGAGGTTGACATAATTCTGGTCATTCATGCAATATGTAAAAATTTTTGAAGTTGGATTCTTGTTATGTGCATATAATTTATATTTATATACCACACTTGCAACAGAGTAAGTTCATTTTAAAAGCAAAAGAAAAGATCACAAAAATAAATAGATAATATTTATTATATTTCCTTCTTATAAACAGATGAAAAATTGTATGTTTCCTGCAGGGATCCTGGCCTCAATGTGAGACCAGCTTCTCAGAAAATCTCTGCAATTAAAATCTTTCTTTCCCGGGTTGACTTATACCTGAACTTCTTTCATAATTTGGTTTACCCTGTGTACTGGCTATTCTTAATTTTTTTTATGGAAAGTTATAGAAGGCAATGCAGCTTAGGGTGATCTAAAATATAGCTCTATTCACATTTTACAGTTAAAAATAAATTTTTTAATTGTTTTTGTTTAGAGGAATGTTTGAAAAAGGAACACATACTTTACATAACATAGCCAATCTAATTAGTGTTACATGCTGTGCTAAACATGTTCATATATTATTCTTCACATCTTTCTGAAGTATTGTATGTAAGGCTTAATGCTTAGTAATTGATTAATCCAGAAGTGAAATCAGAGCCTGTCCCTTATTTAGGAAGAAAAACAAACCAAAACAATTGCAATGCATGGCATGTACAAATCTGGAAGATTTTTTTGTTTTACTATGAATTAGAGCCTCTTGAGAAGACTTTCACGTAAATATTCCGAACAAAACCATTGATTTATCTTGAAAGTGTGGGAATGGGAATCTTTGTTTTTTTTTGTTTTTTTTATTATACTTTAAGTTCTAGGGTACATGTGCATAACGTGCAGGTTTGTTACATATGTATACATGTGCCATGTTTGTGTGCTGCACCCATCAACTCGTCAGCACCCATCAATTCATCATTTATATCAGGTATAACTCCCCAGTGCAATCCCTCCCCCCTCCCCCCTCCCCATGATAGGCCCCATTGTGTGATGTTCCCCTTCCCGAGTCCAAGTGAGCTCATTGTTCAGTTCCCACCTATGAGTGAGAACATGCGGTGTTTG
>NC_045437.1:12337380-12339813 GCF_002776525.5 Piliocolobus tephrosceles
GATAATCATATTTCTAAATTGTATGTAATCAATGTGCTTTGTTTTAAATTTGAAGAAATTCATTGAAAGTGTTTCTTCTCTTCAGTGTGCAAAGAACAAGTGTGGAGCAAAATTGTATCTTAAAATTATATTTAAAACAAGCTAATATTACCCACCCTCCATTAACAAGATCTGACATAGGGGACTTTTTGACTGACCACTGCCTGTACTTTAATAAAAGAAGAGGTGGAGTCTTTACCCTTGGCTGAATAATTTTTTTATTATTATTATTATTATTTTACTTTAAGTTCTAGGGTACATGTGCACAACGTGCAGGTTTGTTACATATGTATACATGTGCCATGTTGGTGTGCTGCACCCATTAACTTGTCATTTATATTAGGTATATCTCCTAATGCTATCCCTCCACCCTTCCCCCACCCCACAACAGGCCCCGGTGCGTGATGTTCCCCTTCCTGTGTCCAAGTATTCTCATTGTTCAATTCCCACCTATGAGCGAGAACATGTGGTGTTTGGATTTTCTGTTCCTGTGATAGTTTGCTGAGAATGATGGTTTCCAGCTGCATCCATGTCCCTACAAAGGACATGAGCTCATCCCTTTTTATGGCTGCATAGTATTCCATGGGGTATATGTGCCACATTTTCTTAATCCAGTCTGTCATTGATGGACATTTGGGTTGGTTCCAAGTCTTTGCTATTGTGAATAGTGCCACAATAAACATACATGTGCATGTGTCTTTATAGCAGCATGATTTATAATCCTTTGGGTATATACCCAGTAATGGGATGGCTGGGTCAAATGGTGTTTCTGGTTCTAGATCCTTGAGGAATCACCACACTGTCTTCCACAATGGTTGAACTAGTTTACAGTCCCGCCAACAGTGTAAAAGTGTTCCTATTTCTCCACATTCTCTCCAGCACCTGTTGTTTCCTGAGTTTTTAATGACTGCCATTCTAACTGGTGTGAGATGGTATCTCATTGTGGTTTTGATTTGCATTTCTCTGATGGCCAGTGATGATGAGCATTTTTTCATGTGTCTTTTGGCTGCATAAATGTCTTCTTTTGAGAAGTGTCAGTTCATATCCTTTGACCACTTTTGGATAGGGTTGTTTGCTTTTTTTCTTGTAAATTTGTTTGAGTTCTTTGTAGGTTCTGGATATTAGCCCTTTGTCAGATGAGTAGACTGCAAAAATTTTCTCCCATTCTGTAGGTTGTCTGTTCGCTTTGATGGTAGTTTCTTTTGCTGTGCAGAAGCCCTTTAGTTTAATTAGATTCCATTTGTCAATTTTGGCTTTTGTTGCCATTGCTTTTGGTGTTTTAGACATGAAGTCCTTGCCCATGCCTATGTCCTGAATGGTATGTGAAGAACCTCTTCAAAGACAACTACAAACCACTGCTCAATGAAATAAAAGAGGACACAAACAAATGGAAGAACATTCCATGCTCATGGATAGGAAGAATCAATAACGTGAAAATGGCCATACTGCCCAAAGTAATTTGTACATTAAATGATCTCCCCATCAGGCAACCACTGACTTTCTTCACAGAATTAGAAAAAAACTACTTAAAATTTCATATGGAACCAAAAAAGAGCCTGCATAGCCAAGACAATCCTATGTGAAAAGAATGAACCTGGAGGCATCAAACTACCTGACTTCAAACTATACTACAAGTCTACAGTAGCCAAAACAGCATGGTACTGGTACCAAAACAGATATACAGACCGGTGGAACAGAACAGAGGCCTCAGAAATGATACCACACATCTACAACCATCTGATCTTTGACAAGCCTGACAAAAACAAAAAATGGGGAAAGAATTCTCTATTTAATAAATGGTGCTGGGAAAGCTGACTGGCCTTTTGTAGAAAGCAGAAACTGGATCCCTTCCTTGCACCCAATGTGAAAATTAATTCAAGATAGATTAGAGACTTAAATGTTAGACCTAAAACCATAAAAACCCTAGAAGAAAACCTAGGCTGAATAATTCTTATGGTATTTAGTGTCTCAAGACATTAGAGAGAGATTATTTTAATGATAAAAGTAGTTGATTTCAAGGAATTTAGATTTTATAAGAATTTATGAACATTTTATTTGAGGCAATGTCAAGGAAAATAAAACCTGAAATGCATTATATTGTATTTAGTTGAACAATGAAAAACCCAAACCAAATAGTCACTCATTACTCATTGGGACTATTAAACCTTTGTTATTTCCTTACCGTTTGAACCCAATATCACCCAATACTCCATTACAGGGACTTTAAATACCACTCCTTGTGGGTGACACTAGGGTTTCAATTAAAATAGAAAAGATACTTTGGTCTTTTTATGATATTTTCAGGCTAGTGAGGAAAGATGGAAAAGAAAATGGGTAATCATCAAGCAGTGTAATGAGCTCGAGGTTAGGGATAATCAGAGGACGGGGGGGGGG
>NC_045437.1:12342813-12367693 GCF_002776525.5 Piliocolobus tephrosceles
ATTCAGCAGCACATCAAAAAGCTTATCCACCATGATCAAGTGGGCTTCATCCCTGGGATGCAAGGCTGGTTCAACATTCACAAATCAATCAACGTAATCCGGCATATAAACAGAACCATAGACAAGAACCACATGATTATCTCAATAGATGCAGAAAAGGCTTTTGACAAAATTCAACAGCCCTTCATGCTAAAAACGCTCAATAAATTCGGTATTGATGGAACGTACCTCAAAATAATAAGAGCTATTTATGACAAACCCACAGCCAATATCATACTGAATGGGCAAAAACTGGAAAAATTCCCTTTGAAAACTGGCACAAGACAGGGATGCCCTCTCTCACCACTCCTATTCAACATAGTGTTGGAAGTTCTGGCTAGGGCAATCAGGCAAGAGAAAGAAATCAAGGGGATTCAGTTAGGAAAAGAAGAAGTCAAATTGTCCCTGTTTGCAGATGACATGATTGTATACTTAGAAAACCCCATCGTCTCAGCCCATAATCTTCTTAAGCTGATAAGCAACTTCAGCAAAGTCTCAGGATACAAAATTAATGTGCAAAAATCACAAGCATTCTTCTACACCAGTAACAGACAAGCAGAGAGCCAAATCAGGAATGAACTTCCATTCACAATTGCTTCAAAGAGAATAAAATACCTAGGAATCCAACTTACAAGGGATGTAAAGGACCTCTTCAAGGAGAACTACAAACCACTGCTCAGTGAAATCAAAGAGGACACAAACAAATGGAAGAACATACCATGCTCATGGATAGGAAGAATCAATATCGTGAAAATGGCCATACTGCCCAAGGTTATTTATAGATTCAATGCCATCCCCATCAAGCTACCAATGAGTTTCTTCACTGAATTGGAAAAAAACGGCTTTAAAGTTCATACGGAACCAAAAAAGAGCCCGCATTGCCAAGACAATCCTAAGTCAAAAGGACAAAGCTAGAGGCATCATGCTACCTGACTTCAAACTATACTACAAGGCTACAGTAACCAAAACAGCATGGTACTGGTACCAAAACAGAGATACAGACCAATGGAACAGAACAGAGTCCTCAGAAATAATACCACACATCTACAGCCATCTGATCTTTGACAAACCTGACAAAAACAAGAAATGGGGAAAGGATTCCCTATTTAATAAATGGTGCTGGGAAAATTGGCTAGCCGTAAGTAGAAAGCTGAAACTGGATCCTTTCCTTACTCCTTATACGAAGATTAATTCAAGATGGATTAGAGACTTAAATGTTAGACCTATTACCATAAAAACCGTAGAAGAAAATCTAGGTAGTACCATTCAGGACATAGGCATGGGCAAGGACTTCATGTCTAAAACACCAAAAGCAACGGCAGCAAAAGCCAAAATTGACAAATGGGATCTCATTAAACTAAAGAGCTTCTGCACAGCAAAAGAAACTACCATCAGAGTGAACAGGCAACCTACAGAATGGGAGAAAATTTTTGCAATCTACTCATCTGACAAAGGGCTAATTTCCAGAATCTACAAAGAACTCAAACAAATATACAAGAAAAAATCAAACAACCCCATCAAAAAGTGGGGAAAGGACACGAACAGACATTTCTCAAAAGAAGACATTCATACAGCCAACAGACACATGAAAAAATGCTCATCATCACTCGCCATCAGAGAAATGCAAATCAAAACCACAATGAGATACCATCTCACACCAGTTAGAATGGCAATCATTAAAAAATCAGGAAACAACAGGTGTTGGAGAGGATGTGGAGAAATAGGAACACTTTTACACTGTTGGTGGGATTGTAAACTAGTTCAACCTTTATGGAAAACAGTATGGCAATTCCTCAAGGATCTAGAACTAGATGTACCATATGACCCAGCCATCCCACTACTGGGTATATACCCAAAGGATTATAAACTATTCTACTACAAAGACACATGCACACCTATGTTTATTGCGGCACTATTCACAATAGCAAAGACTTGGAATCAACCCAAATGTCCATCAGTGACAGACTGGATTAAGAAAATGTGGCACATATACACCATGGAATACTATACAGCCATAAAAAAGGATGAGTTTGCATCCTTTGTAGGGACATGGATGCAGCTGGAAACCATCATTCTTAGCAAACTATCACAAGAAGAGAAAACCAAACACCACATGTTCTCACTCATAGGTGGGAACTGAACAATGAGTTCACTTGGACTCGGGAAGGGGAACATCACACACTGGGGCCTATCATGGGGAGGGGGGAGGGGGGAGGGATTGCACTGGGGAGTTATACCTGATATAAATGATGAATTGATGGGTGCTGACGAGTTGATGGGTGCAGCACACCAACATGGCACAGGTATACATATGTAACAAACCTGCACATTATGCACATGCACCCTAGAACTTAAAGTATAATAAAAAAAAATTTTTTTTTAAAAAGGATGAATTGAAATACTTACATATTGGCATATATTTCAATAAAACCAGGATGTAAATATTTCAATTCATCCTATTATTTTATACAGGTCTTTTCAATTTTCACATAATCACAGATTCCTTTTATAACCAGCTCCACAAAACAATTCCTCCATCATTATCAATCTCTTATTTTTTCTCAATCTCTTATCAAGCACATTTATTTTTCATTGACACCTCTTGCCAGTAATCTCCATTACAATAGGCCATCATTTATTTATTTGTATTTACTACTTACCAGTAAAATACTTTATGAGGTTATACACTTCACCTTGTCTTCCACTACATTATTAATTCTAATTGTTTCTGACACATATTCTGCAGTCAGTTATTTTTGCTGGATAAATGCATGAACACATTAATGACTTCGATGCTGTAATGATCAAAGCCCTCCATTAGATAGACTGACATGTTTATTTTTACATCAGCCGTCATTGTTGCTGGCAATTATGACTAATTTCTTAGGCAGTACACTATTTTTAAAAATTCTCAAGGAGTAAACCTATGTCATTTGCAAAATCTTCAAAGAGATCAGTGAGGAAGAAATGTTAAGAATCACTATTGACAGAAAATAGATGTAAAACAGAAGAAGTCCTGAATATCCTCTCTCTGTCTCTCTCTCTCTCTCTCCATATTTTATATATATGTTTATAAATATGTATAAACATATATGTACATGAATATGCATAAAGATAAAAGTAAAAACAATACATCTCATTATCTAAGGCTACCACCTTTAACAATATTCAATGGTTTTATGTATTTTAAATGTTTACATATTTAATATCATACCACTTATTAACATAACCCACTTTTTTATTCAATAATATGACAAGGACAAAAATTCATGACAATAAATATGGACCTGCTTCATCTTTTCAATGGCTACATAATAGTCTACTGTAGGATTCCATCATAATACAGCTAGCTAGTATTGAATGTCACGCCCCAATCACACCATAAACAATGTAAAATGTATACAGTTGAATAATTTTCTATTTATAATTTTTGTCATGACCAAAAAGTCTCCTAAATAATGTGCAGAATTTCATTCTCTGATTTTTTACATTATGAATACTCTTGTATTAATTATATTGTTTTATTCTGGAAAATATGTTAATGCTAACAGAGCTGAAATTATAGACTTGCATACAGTTTAATAGAAATTTACTAATAGCTATCCATTTGAAAATAACCCTGAAATACAAAAATATAGAGCACAGAACCACCATCTACGGAACCCTTCTCACTGCCACGGGCAGAAGAAGGCGAGATCTTGATCATTGATGGAAGCTATTTCATTCAAATGAGATTGAAATTAAAATACACTGTACATCTGTATAATGCAAACGCTGTGATAAATGTCTTGGAAAAAATTATTCGCCTCATTGGAAACTCAGGGTTGATAACAACTTAAGTGTTATTGTCTACATAACACAAGATAACAATTGTTAGCTACAGTACCCTAGAAAGTAAAAATATTCAATGGATTTTTACTGTCTTTCGTATTGAATCTCCATTTGTCTAATAAAAAGCAAAACACCGGCCGGGCGCGGTGGTTCACGCCTGTAATCCCAGCACTTTGGGAGGCCAAGGCGGGCAGATCATGAGGTCAGGAGATCGAGACCATCCTGGCTAACACGGTGAAACCCCGTCTCTACTAAAAATACAAAAAAAATTAGCCAGGCCTGGTGGCGGGCACCTGTAGTCCCAGCTGCTCCGGAGGCTGAGGCAGGAGAATGGCAGGAACCCGGGAGGAGGAGCTTGCAGTGAGCTGAGCTCCGGCCACTGCACTCCAGCCTGGGTGACGGAGCTAGACTCTGGCCAAAAAAAAAAAAAAAAGCAAAACACCACCATTCTTGTGTTAGAGAAAATGTTTTTCTACTGAAAACGAATAATTAGGGTATAATACAAGGATCTCTGTGTAAGGATATTGAAAATATATTTATCTGTTTTGACAGAATTAAAACTGAGTCAGTCTATACTTCCTAGGAGAGTGGGTGCTACACTTCTCACTTTGGGAATTGATTTTTAGGTTTGATCATTGTTAATTGTTCCATAATGTCAGAACTTACTCAAGGTCTATTACTTTCTCTATTATTTAATTATTCAAACTGCCCTTGGTTGGAATATCAACCACAGTACCAATATCATTCTAAGATAAAAAAAAAACAGTGCAACTTTTGTCATTATATTTAGCAAGAAATGGATGTCTGATTTCCCAACTTACTTTTTTTTTTTTTTTCTTTTGAGATGGAGTTTTATTTACTCTTGTTGCCCAGGCTGGAGTCAATGGCGTGATACCCGCTCACTGCAGCCTCCGCCTCCCGGGGTCAAGCGATTCTCCAGCCTCAGCTTCCGAGTAGCTGGGATTACAGGCGCCCGGCTAATTTTGTATTTTTAGTAGAGACAGGGTTTCTCCTCTCCAACTCCCGATCTCAAGTGATCCGCCCATCTCGGCCTCCAAAAATGTTGGAATTACAGACGTGAGCCACCGCGCCCTGCCGCAACTTACTTTCCTGACAGAAATAAAGATTTTTCTACAAATTTCTAGAAAATACTTATGGTCAGCTTTTTGGTACATGCTTATTTATGGCCAAATTCATGTCAGAGAAAATTATTTTGTTATTAGAACAGTTGAGTACTTCTTGTGAAATGAAAATTTTCTTTATGTCCTTAGGCTTGAAAGTACTTCCAACATGTGCCAGTCAACAATTGGCTTATTGTTTTGTTTCCATGAATTATCAGAATTTAATATCCTAAAATAAAGATCTCAGATGCTATTTTAAAAATATAGGTAAAGCAATATTCTAATTTCAAAGCATGGGTCTGATAAAAAAAAAAAACACAATTAAATGGCAGAGTCACAGGAAATGTAAATAGAGTTTTAATTTCTCCAGTCCCTGTTTAAATTTTTCCTATAGCCAAGAAATGTGCTCTTATTAAACTCTGTTTTATAAGATCACCATAGGAAATTAAATTAAGTAATATATATCATTATAAGAATAATTGTGGAGTGCAACAGATATTTTAATGTTGCTAAATATATATGGATAATGAAATTTGCAGTAGCCAAAGTTAATTTTACATACAACCATCAGTGTAATAAATATATTTGGTCTACTCCTGGGGAATGCAAGGATTCTACACACACAAACACACATGCATGCAGAAGGACGATTGAATTTTCTGTTTTATTTCTTTTGTAAACCTGCAATAAGTGATGTATTTAGATATAACATCTTGATTTCACAGAAAAGATGCTGAAATCATAATTTACATGATTTCTGACCACATATGTACATACGAAACGTAAAATTGATAACTTTAAATCAGAATCCCACAGCATTTTTTGTGGTATACTGAGAATTATTAATTTACCTCTTTAAACTCTTCTTAAGAACATTAACTTATTGTGTAGATGATACTCTACCAAGAATAGAGCCTGGAAATCTTTTCATTTTGAAATTATCATGGAAACATAAATTTTAACTTAAAAAGGAGCCAGGTAAATGATCTTGTGGTTGTACTTAGATACTTTTTTTTTTCTTTTCTTTTTTTTTTTTTTGAGAAGGAGTCTCACTGTGTCTCCCAGGCTGGAGTGCAGTGACATGATCTTGGCTCACTGTAACCTCTGCTTCCCGGGTTCAAGTGATTCTCCTGCCTCAGTCTCCTAAGTAGCTGGAATTACAGGTGTGCAGCCCCATACCCAGCTAATTTTTGTATTTTTAGTAGAGATGGGGTTTCACCATATTGGTCAGGCTGGTCTTGAACTCCTGACCTCAAGTGATCCACCCACCCCGGCCTCCCATAGTGCTTACTTTGTAATTTGAAAGAAAACAGTAACAAATAGCAACGAATACATTTTTGAATGTCTTTAGATCAGATTGTGAATGAATTAAATAACTGATAAAATGAGACTGTTTTACTTTAAAATATTTTGATAGAACATTACTGCATTTTGAGCCACTAAACCTCTTCTCTTGACTGTAGTTGAGATTTAATGTTTGCTTTTTGTTTCTATTATCACTTTTCCTGCATTCATGAATTCAAAAAGAGAGCAAATGGAAACTGTGCTTGTATCCTATTTCATTATTCTTACAAAAATTCTGAAGAGTGTTGTGGATGCTCTCAAAATATTTTTCTGTATTAATATTTAAATATTAAATATTGTGGAAGCACTCTTGTGTATGTAAAGTTGATTTTATGCTCTCTGGCAAAATAAACAGTATCTTCTTATATTTATTAACAATAAAGACTAGTGGATTTTTTAAATGAAAAAAGTAGTTACGTAGATAGTTGATTTATGGCCAATTATTCCTAGTAAGAATATGTAATATTGTATTGGAAACTTTGTGATTGGAAATTCAGTATCCTTTAAGATAAATCAGAGAGTGTTACTGTAACACATCACTAGGTTGTTATTGTCAATAGTATTGACATTCCTGAATGCTAATTACTTGAGGTATTATTTTCACATTTTCAAAATTTTTCATGGACTTAGGGGTATGAGCAAAGTTTTGTTACATAGATACATTGCACAGTGAAGGAATCTGGGTTTTTAGTGTACTCATCACCTTAACATCATACTAATAGGTAGTACTTCATCCCTCACCTCCCTCCCACACTCCCACATTTTAGAGTCTGCAATGTCTATTACATAATAGACATAATACATACTCTGTACAGTCTGTGTGTAGCCACCAAAACATGCAGTGTTTACTTTCTGTTAAAATAAAAATCTTTCTGTTTGGGTTATTGCACTCATGTTAATGTACTCTAGTTTCATTTACATTGCTGCAAAAGACATTATTTCATTCTTTTTTATGGATGTGTAGTATTCTATGGTATGTTTATGTTACAGTGTTTTAGCCAAGCATCTATTGATGGCCACTTAGGTTGATCCCATAACTTTGCTGAATAGCACTACGATAAACATACAAGTGGAAGTGACTTTTTTATAAAATGATTTCTCTTCCTTTGGGTAGACGCCCAGTAGTGGGATTGCTGTTTTGAAGGGTAGTTCTATTTTTAATTCTTTGAGAAATCTCTATACTGTTTTCCATAGAGCTTGTGCTAACTTACATTCTCATCAGCAGAGTATGAGTGCTTCCTTCTCCCTACATCCTCTCCAAAATCTGTAGGCTTTAATTTTTTAATAATAGTCCTTCTGACTGGTATAAGATGGTACCTTATTGCAGTTTTAACTTGAATTTCTCTGACAACTATAGATATTGAACATGTTTTAAATGGTTATTGGCTGTTTATATATCTTCTTTTGAAAAATATCTGTTCATGTCTCCTGTCCACTTTTGTTGAGGATATTAGGTTTTATTTTTGTCAAGACATTTGAGTTGCTTGTAGATTCTGGGTACTAGCCATCTGTCAGATGAATTGTTTGCAGATATATTCTCCCATTCTGTAGTTTGTATGTTTAATCTTTTGTGGTGAATAAACAATTTAATCAAGCCCTATTTATCTTTGTTTTTGTTGCATTTACTTTTGAGGACTTAATTATAAATTCTTTACCTCAGCCAAAGTCCAGAGGAAATTTTTCTGTTTTCTTCAAAAATTTTTATAGTTTCAGGTCTTCTATTTAAGTCCTTAATTCATCTTGAGTTAATTTTTGTCTAAGGTGAGAGATAGGAGTCCAGTTTTAGTCTTCTGCATTATGGCTCTGCAATTCTCTCAGCACCATTTACTGAATGGGGTGTTCTTTTTCCAGTGTATATCCTGGTCAGCTTTGTCAAAGATCAATTAGTGGTAGGTGTGTGGCTTTATTTCAGTTTCTCTATGCTGTTCCATTAATCTGTGTGTCTGTTTTTATACCAGTACATTACTGTTTTGATCACTGTATGGTTGTAGTATGATTTGAAGTCAGGTAATGTGATGCCTACAGCTTTGTTATTTTTGCTTAGGATTGCTTTGGGTATTCGTGCTTGCTTTTTGTTCCATGTGAAGTTTAGGATTATTTTTACTAATTCTGTAAAGAATGACACTGGTAATTTGATTGGAATTGCACTGAATCTGTAGACTGCCTTGGGCAGTCTAGTCATTTTAATGATATTGATTTTTTCAGTTCATGAGCAAGATATATTTTTACATGTGTTTGTGTCATCTATGATTTCTTTCTTCAGAATTTTGTATTTCCCTTTGCAGAGATCTTTTGCCCCCTTGGTTACCTGTATTCCTAGATAATTTATTTTCTTTGTGTTCTTCATTAAGTGGCATTGTGTTCTTCATTTCACTCTCGGCCTGGACATTGCTGATCTATAGAGATGCTACCAACTTTTGTACGCTCATTTTATATCCCGAAACTTTAGCAAAGTCTTAATGAAGTCGTGGATCAAATCTAGGATTCCTTTAAATAAGTCTTCAAAGTTTCCTAGGTATAAGATCATATCATCAGTTGAACAGGGTTAATTTAACTTCCTCTTTTCCAATTTGGATGACTTTATTTATTTCTCTTGCCTTCTTGCTCTAGTTAAGACTTCCACTAACACGTTGAATAGCAGTGATAAAAGTGGGCATTCTGGTCTTATTCCTGTTCTTAAGAAGAATGCTTTTAACTTTTATATGCTCAGTATGATTTTGGCTGTGGATTTGTCATATATGGCATTGACTACTTTGAAGTTTGTTTCTTCCATGCCTAGTGTAAGAGTTTATCAGGAAGTGATGCTGAATTTTATCAAATGCTTTTTCTGCACCTGTTAATATGATCATATGATTTTAAAATTTTCATTCTGTTTAAGTGGTGAATCACATTTATTGATTTGTATATGGCGACCATCCTTACATGCTTGGGATACATTCCATTTGATAATGGTGTATTATCTTTCTTGATGGGATGTTGGATTCACTTTGCTAGTATTTTGTTGAGCTTTGCATCTATATTCATCAGGGATATTGGTCTGTAATTTTGTTTTTTTGTCATGTCCTTGCCTGGTTTTGGTATCAGGGTGATGCTGGTTTCTTTATGAGTTAGAGAAGATTCCCTCTCCTTTGGAAGAGTTTTAGTAGGATTGGTATCCTTGTATGTCTCATAAAATTCGGCTGTGAATCTATCTGGTTCTGGACTTTTTTGGTTTGCAGGGTTTTTTTCTTACTGATTCTTACTGATTCTGTTTCACTACTCATTATTGGCCGATTGGAGTTTTCTATTTTTTTCCTGTTTCAAACTTAGGAGATTTTATATTACCAGGAATGCATCCATTTCCTCTAGGTTTCTAGTCCTTCCGTGTAAAGTTGCTCATAGTCTCTGATGATCTTTTGTATTAAATTGTATCCGTTGTATCACACATTTTCATTTCTGGTTGTGTGTATTTGAATAATTTCCCTTGTTTTCTTAGTTTCTAGCTACTGGACTATCAGTTTTATTTTTCCAGAAAAGTAAAATTTTAAATTAATTTTTTGTATTGTTTTTCTGGTCTCAATTTCATTTAGTTTTGCTCTGATTTTTGTTATTTGTTTTCTTCTGTAAGCTTTTGGTGTTTTTTGTTCTTCTTTCTCCAGATCCTTGAGATGCAACATTAGGTTTTTAATTTGAGATCTTCCTTTCTTTTTGATGTAGGTATTTAAAACTATAAACTTCCCTCTTAGCACTGCCTTTGATGTATCCCTTAGATTCAGGTACAATGTGTCCTGATTTGTATTTCTTTCAAAATCTTTAAGAATTTCTGTCTTAATTTAATCATTATCGAAATAATCATTCAGGGGCAGATTACTAATTTACAGGTGTTTATGTAGTTTTGTGACTTCCTATTGGTATTGACTTATAGTTTATTCCACTGTGGCCTGAGAAAATATTTGATATGATTTCAATTTTAAAATTTATTGAGACTTGCCTTCTGGCCTGCAATATGATCAATTATTAAAAATGTTCCAGGGACAGAGGAGAAAAATGTATAGTCTGTGATTGTAGAGTAGAGTGCTCTATAAATTTCTACTAGGTTTATTTCTTCTAGGGCTCAATTTAAGTGCAGAGTTTCTACATTGATTCTTGAACTCCATTATCTGTCTAGTGCTATCAGAAGGGTGTTGAAGTTTCCCACTATTACTGTATTACTACTACGTCTTTTGTTAGGTCAAGTCGTATTTGTTCTATGAATCTGGGTGCTCTTGAGTTGGGTGCATATATATTGAGAACTGTTGTATTTTCTTGTTGGGGTGATCCCTTTATCATTATATAATTACTCCCTTTGTCATTTTTTAACTGTTGTCGTCTTAACTCTGTATTATCTGATATAAGTATAGCTACTTCTGCTCATATTAGGTTTCAATTTGCATGGAATATGTTCTTCAAACCCTTAATTTTGAGTCTGTAAATGTCTTTACCAGTTAGGTATGTTTCTTCTATGAATTATATAATGGGAGTTTGGTCTTTTATCCACTCTGCCAGCCTCTGTCTTTAAAGTGAAGAATTTAGTCCATTTATGTTCAAGATTCATATCAATACGTGAGGTTTTGTTCCTGTTATAATGTTAAATATTATTTAATAATTTATAATATTATATAATTGATAATTCAAGTTGCTTTACAATGTATGCAGTGAAACTGCTTCTCTTAAGACCTGCAAGTTTTACACATTCATGTGTTTTTATGATGATGAGTATCACCTTTTATTTCCATGTTTAGAAATCCTTTGAGCATTTCTTTTAGGACCTGTCAAGTGTTGACAAATTCTATTAATGTTTGATCATCTGGGAAATACTTTATAGCTCTTTCATTTATAAAACTTAGTTTAGCAAAAATTCTTCAGTCAAAAATCCTTCAGTGGAACTTTATTTTTCTTTAAGAAGACTGGAAATATTACTTCAATGTCTTCTGGCTTGTAAGGTTTCTGCTGAGTTGTCCTCTGTTAGTCTGCTTGGATTTACTTTAGAGCTGATTTGAAATTTCTCTCTAACTGCTCTTAAGTTTTTTTCCTTTACATTTGCTTGGACAGAATGATGACTATATGTTTTGGTGACATTCATGTTCTAAGGTACCCTTAAGGTGGTGTCTGAGCTCCTTGTATCTGGATGCCTACAAATCTGGGAAGATCAGGAAAATTTTCCTGAAAAATATCCTCAATATGTTTTCTAAGCTTTTTACTTTTTGCTCTTCTCCATCAGGAATGCCTATTATTCATAGGTTTTGTCACTTTACATAATCTCATATTTCCAATAGCTTTGTTCATATTTTAAAATTATTTTTTAAAAAGTTTTGTCTGACTAGGTTAATTCAAAAGACCAGTCTTAAGTCTCTTAAATTCTTGCTTCTGATTGTTCTATCCTATTGTTAATGCTTTCAAGTATATTTTTATATTTCTTCAGTAAATTTTTCACTTCCTGAAGTTCTCTCTTTTTTAAAAAAAATATTTGCCTCTTATATTTTGAATTTTTTGCATTCTTTGTGTTGCTTTTCCACTTTATTTTGGATCTCATTGAGTTGATTTACAATTCACACTTTGAATTATTTAACTGTCATTTCAGAACGTTCTTTTCAGTTAGGATACATTGTAGAGAGCTAGTGTGAGCCTTTGGGGTTATCACAAAAATATGTTTGCTTTTACTTCCAGAATTGTTTGATTTCTTCTCATCTGGATAAGCTGTCTTGTTGGTATTTTTAAATTTACTTTTATTTGGATGAGATTCCCCTCACCTGAGAATGTGACTATAATATACGTTGGGCTTTGGTTCTGGGCACTTTCAGTGGCAAAACATCTGTGTGTTTCTTGGTTATAGATCCCCTTTTTATGGTGGCTCTGAAATGCTGGTCATAGGTGCTATCTACTGGGCATGTAAGCAGGCTCACTGACTCCTGTGGTACTGAGATAACAGAGGTCTCAGGAAGCTTATCTTGTTCCCCATTTCTGGGCAATTTTGTCAGTAGATCGTCTATTGAATTGTGCACTTCATCCTCCAGGCCAGTAGGCGGCAATAATGTATAAGAGCTGGCTGAGGCTGACACCAGTTGTTGTATGCTTGATCTTTGTTTACTATGAGAAGCTCTCTTTTACCTCAGGCAGTGGATTGCTCTGTGGAACACACAATTATCTAAACTCCATGCTCAGCCCTAGATTGGAGGAACAAGCTGGACAGAGCCAGACTTGGCAGGCCCAGCTAAAATGTCTCACAATGGCAGGCAGAGGCACCAGCTCCAAGGAGCGGTTTAGCAGTCTGACACCAAGGATCCAGAGGTGTACCTGCGTGTAAAATGAAGAAACCTGTGCTGCCCAGGTTCTTTGCATAGGAAAAGAGGAGCAACCTAAATTCCTAATCTAGAAAAATGGATGCTCCCAATGCCAGGAGATATGCGCAGGTGTGAAGAGGAAAGAACTGTTACATCAAATTCTTCACATTGAAAGAGAGGGGGTGGCAGAGGCTCCTAATCTACGTGAGCGTGTACACCAAATGCCTGGTTGTGATCTTCTTAAATGACCTATGTCAATGTTTCACAATAGCCATGAGATCACTATGGATGAAAATGTTGCTGCAAATGTATTATACCAAAGTTAAGTTTTCATTACTTCTACTTCAAACGATTTTACATATATTATGACAGTGAAAATTAGGGTTCTACTCCTAGCTCCATTAAATAACTATGATGTATATAAAAATAATGCAGAAAAACAGTGAATAATCCTTGATATTAATTTAGCATCAATTTCTTGAGCTACATGGAACCATTGTGATTCTATGTGTAAAATGATGGCCTATATTTTCATGCATTCTGATATGTAGTGCTTGGAAAGCAGAGGTATGATCATCTCAAACAAATTTTTGTTTTCAATTACTTGATATCATGCCAAGGTATTTCATCAGATGTAGAGTTAGGACTTATCTCTAATTTCCAGCATTTATTGCTATAATCCCAGACAATGGATATCTCAAAAGCAGCAGGATGACTGTGTAACCTACACTTCTAGAAAGTTAAAATACACTGAAGAAATCCTGGAGTATTTTGGTTGTTTTGGGACAGCACAAGTTTGTGCATTTCTACCTGCTTTGCAAACTTGTGGGGAAAATTAAACGAAAGAATAAGTGGAGCAAAGAAGCAAAGAAAGATGGCTGAATAGAAGCCTTCACCGATCATCCTCTCCACAGGAACACTAAAATGACAGATTATCTACACTATCTTTCTTTTTAAAAACTATCTATCTCTTCCTTTATATTCTGATTTTTTTGCATTCTTTATGTTGCTTTTCCACTTTATTTTGGATCTCATTGAGTTGCTTTACAATCCATATTTTGAATTACTTAACTCATTTCAGAACTTTCATAAGCTGCATTTTCTGAAAATGCAACAGAAACTGAAGGGAGTAAGGAAAACAGACTTGTGCGTTTTCTGAAAATGCAACAGGAACTGAAGGGGGTAAGAAAGACAGTCTTGAATTGATGACACTACCCCTACATAATTCCCTGGCAGCAGCTGTGTGGTAAAGAGAAAGAATATGTGCATCTAGGGGAGGGAAAGCACAGTGATTGTGGGACTTTGCACTGGAATTCAGTGCTGCTTTATCACAGCAAAAAGCAACAACAGGCAGAACTCAGCCAGTTCCCAAGGAGAGAGCACTTAGGGAGTTCTCTAATCTGAAATAAAAGGACTATAATGAACAATAAGAAATCACCTGAGGGTGCAAAACTCACTGGTAATAGTAATTATGCAGAAAAACACAGGATATCATAATTCGTATCTTCAGTAGAAAGACTAAAAGATGAAACAATAAAAATAACAATTGGGACAACTTTTTAAGACATAGTCAGTACAATAAAATGTAAATAGAAATGACAAGTTAAATAGCAAGGGAATGAAGCTAAAGTATAGAGATTTCATTAGTTTGCTCTTTGTTTTTTATTAGTTAACTTGTTTTCTGTATGCAGTCAGTCTTAACTTATCACTTGTTTAAAATAATGAGTTATAGGATAGCATTTGCAAGCCTCATGGTAAACCCAAGTCAAAAAATACACAACAGATATACGAAAAAATAAAATGTGAAAAATTATAAGATATCACCTGAGAATATCACCTTCACTAAAAGACAGTTCGGAAGGAAGGAAAGAAGGAAGAGAAAACCACAAAACAACCAGAAAACAAATTACAAAATGACAGGAGTGAGTCCCTTACCAACAGTAGCATTGAATGTAAACTGCCTAAACTCTGCATTCAAAAGACACAAAGTGGCTGATTGTATTAAAAGAACATTATCCAAGGATCTGTTGCCTGTAAGAAATACATGTCACCTATTAAGACACACATAGACTGAAAATAAAAGGATGGAAAAAGATAGTCCATGCCAATGGAAACCAGAAAAGAGCTGGAGTAGCTACATTCACATTAGACCAATTAGATTTCAAGAAAAAAAACTCTAAAAAGAGGCAAAGATCACTATATAATTATAAAGGGGTCAATTCAGCAAGAGAATATAACAATTGTAAATATATATGCACCCAACACTGGAGTACTCAAATATATAAATCAAATATTATTAGAGCTAAAGAGAGAGATAGACTCCAACACAAAAGTAGCTAGAGGTTTGAACACTCCACTTTCAGCAGGGGACAGTTCTTCCACACAGAAAATCAACAAAGGAGACTCTTCCAAGATGGCCAAATAGGAACAATTCCGGTCTGCAGCTCCCAGCGAGATTGATGCAGAAGATGAGTGATTTCTGCACTTCCAACTAAGGTACCTGGTACATCTCATTGAGACTGGTTGGACAGTAGGTGCAGTCCACAGAGGGTGAGTTGAAACAGGGCGGGGTGTCACCTCACCTGGGAGGTGCAAGGAGTCAGGGGATTTCCCTTTTCTAGCCAAGGGAAGCCATAAGAGACTGTACCATGAAAAGCGGTACACTCTTGCCCAAATACTATGCTTTTCCCATGGTCTTCACAACCCACAGACCAGGAGATTCCTTCCAGTGCCTGGCTTAGTGCGTCCCATGCCTGTGGAGCCCAGCAAGCTAAGATCTACTGACTGGAAATTCCTGCTGCTAGTGCAGCAGTCTGAAATCAAATTGGGAGGCTGGAGCTTGGTGAGGTGAGGGGTGTCCATTATTGCTGAGGCTTGAGTAGGCAGTTTTATGCTCACAGTGTAAACAAAGCTGCTGGGAAGCTTAAACTGTGCAGAGCCCACTGCAGCTCAGCAAGGCCCACTGCCTTTCTAGATTCCACCTCTGTGGGCAGGGCATATCTGAACAAAAGGCAGCAGTCCCAGTCACGGACTTATACATAAAACCCTCATCTCCCTGGGACAGAGCACCTCAGGGAAGGGGCAGCTGTGTGCCCAGCTTCTGTAGACTTAAATGTCTTTACTTGACACCTCGGAAGAGAGCAGTGGTTCTCCCAACATGGTGTTCAAGCTCTGATAACAGACAGACTGCCTCCTCAACTGGGTGCCTGACCTCCATGTAGCCTGACTGGGAGCCATCTCCCAGTAGGAGCTGACAGACACCTCATGCAGGAGAGCTCTGGCTGGATCTGGTGGATGCCCCTCTGGGACAATGCTCCTAGAGGAAGGATCAGGCAGCAATATTTGCTGTTCTACAGCCTTTGCTGGTGATACTCAGGCAAACAGGGTTTGGAGTGGCCCTCCAGCAAACTCCAATAAACCTGCAGCTGAGAGGCCTGACTGTTAGAAGGAAAACTAACAAACAGAAAGGAATAGCATCAACATCAACAAAAAGGACATTAACAACAAAACCCTATCCATAGGCCACCAACATCAAAGACCAAATGTAGATAAAACCACAAAAATGGAGAGAAACCAGAGCAGAAAGGTTGAAAATTTCAAAAACCAGAACTCCTCTTCTCCTCCAAAGGATCACAGCTCCACGCCAGCAAGGGAACAAAACTGAACGGAGAATGAGTTTGATGAGTTGACAGAAGTAGGCTTCAGAAGGTGGGTAATAACAGACATCTCTGAGCTAAAGGAGCATCTTCTAATCCATTGCAAGGAAGCTAAAAACCTTGAAAAAAGGTTTGAGGAATGCCCAACTAGAATAATTCGTGTAGAGAAGAACATTAATGACCTGATGGAGATGAAAAACACAGCACAAGAACTTGGTGAAGCATACACAAGCTTCCATAGCTGATTCGATCAAGCAGAAGAAAGGATATCAGTGATTGAAGATCAAATTAATGAAATAAAGCATGAGAACAAGGTTAGAGAAAAAAAAAAGTGAAAAGAAATGAACAAAGTCTCCAAGAAATATGGGATAATGTGAAAAAATCAGATCTATGTTTGATTGGTGTACCTGAAAGTGATGGAGAGAATGGAACCAAGTTGGAAAACACTCTTCAGGGTATTATCCAGGAGAATTTCCTCAACCTAGCAAGGCAGGCCAACATTCAAATTCAGGAAATACAGAGAACACCACAAAGTTATTCCTAGAGAAGAGCAACCCCAAGACACATAATCATCAGATTCATGAAGACTGAAACGAAGGAAAAAAAATATATATGTTAGGGGCAGCCAGAGAGAAAGGTTGGGTTACCCACAAAGAGAAGCCCATCAGACTAACAGCAGAACTCTTGGCAGAAACCCTACAAGCCAGAAGAAAATGAGGGCCAATATTCAAAATTCTTAAAGAAAAGAATTTTCAACCCAGAATTTCAATTTCATATCCAGCCAAACTCAGCTTCATAAGTGAAGGAGAAATAAAATCTTTCACAGACAAGCAAATGCTGAGAGACTTTTGTCACAACCAGGCCTGCCTTACAAGAGCTCCTGAAGGAACCACTAAACATGGAAAGGAAAAACCGGTACCAATCACTGCAAAAACATGCCAAATTATAAAGACATCAACACTATGAAGAAACTGCATCAACTAACAGGCAAAATAAACAACTAGCATCATAATGACAGGATCAAATTCACACATAACAATATTAACCTTAAATGTAAATGGGCTAAATGCCCCCATTAAAAGACACCAATTGGCAAAATGGATAAAGAGTCAAGACCCATCGGTGTGCTATATTCAGGAGACCCATCTCATGTGCAGAGACACACATAGGCTCAAAATAAAGGGATGGAGGAAGACCTACCTAGCAAATGGAAAGCAAAAAAAGCAGGGGTTGCAATCCTAGTCTCTGATAAAACAGAATTTAAACCAGCAAAGGTCAAAAGAGACAAAGAAGGCCATTACATAATGGTAAAGGGATCAATTCAACAAGAAGAGCTAACTGTCATAAATATATATGCACCCAATACAGGAGCACCCAGATTCATAAAGCCAGTTTCTAGAGACCTACAAAGAGACTTAGATTCCCATCCAATAATAATGGGAGACTTTACCACCCCGCTGTCAATATTAGACAGATTAATGGGACAGAAAATTAACAAGGATATCCAGAACTTGAACTCAGCTCTGGACCAAGTGGACCTAATAGACATCTACAGGACCCTCCACCCCAAATCAACATAATATAGATTCTTCTCATCACCACATCACACTTATTCTAAAATTGATCATATAATTGGAAGTAAAACATTCCTCAGCAAATGTAAAATAACAGAAATCATAACAAACTGTCTCTTTGACCACAGTGCAATCAAATTAGAACTCAGGATTAAGAAACTCACTCAAAACCACACAACTACATGGAAACTGAACGACCTGCTCCTCAATGACTGCTGTGTAAATAACGAAATGAAGGCAGAAATAAAGATGTTCTTTGAAACCAATGAGAACAAAGACACAACGTACCAGAATCTCTGGGACACATTTAATGCAGTTTGTAGAGGGAAATTTATAGCATTAAATGCCCACAAGAAAAACAGGAAAGATCTAAAACTGACACCCTAACATCACAATTAAAAGAACTACAGAAGCAAGAGCAAACAAATTCAAAAGTTAGCAGAGGACAAGAAATAACTAAGATCAGAGCAGAACTGAAGGAGAGAGAGCCACAAAAAACCCTTCAAAAAATCAATGAATCCAGGAGCTGTTTTTTTTTTTTTTTAAGATCAACAAAATAGATAGACCACTAGCAAGAATAACAAAGAAGAAAAGACAGAGGAATGAAATAGACAAAATAAAAAATGATGAAGCAGATATCACCACTGATCCCACAAAAATACAAACTACCATTAGAGAATATTATAAACACATCTATGCAAATAAATTAGAAAATCTAGAAGAAATGCATAAATTCCTGGACACATACACCCTCCCAAGACTAAACCAGGATGAAGTCAAATCTCTGAATAGACCAATAACAGGTTCTGAAATTGAGGCAGTAATTAATAGCCTACCAACAAAAATGTCCAGGGCCAGACATTCACAGACGAATTCTATCAGAGATACAAAGAGGAGGTGGTACCATTTCTTCTGAAACTATTCCAATCTATAGAAAAAGAGGGAGTCCTCCCTAACTCATTTTATGAGGACAGTATCATTCTTATACCAAAGCTGGAAAGAGACAAAACAAAAAAAGAAAATTTTATGCCATCCCTGAAGAACATCGATGCTAAAATCCTCAATAACATACTGGCAAACTGAATCCAGCAGCACATCAAAAAGCTTATCCACCATGATCAAGTTGGCTTCATCCCTGGGATGCAGGACTGGTTCAATAAATATACACAAATCAATCAGTGTAATCCATCACATAAACAGAACCGATGGCAAAAACCACATGATTATCTCAATAGATGCAGAAAAGGCCTTTGACAAAATTCAACAGCCCTTCATGCTAAAACCTCTCAATAAACTAGGTATTGATGAAATGCACCTAAAATAATAAGAGCTATTTATAACAAACCCACAGCCAATATCATACTGAGTGGGCAAAAACTGGAAGTATTCCCTTTGAAAACCAGCACAAGACAAAGATACCCTCTCTCGCCACTCCTATTCAACACAGTATTGGAAGTTCTGGCCAGGACAATTAGGCAAGAGAAAGAAATAAAGGGTATTCAATTAGGAAAAGAGGAAGTCAAATTGTCTCCGTTTGCAGATGACATGACTGCATATTTAGAAAACTCCATCATCTCAGCCTCAAATCTCTTTAAGCTGATAAGCAACTTCAGCAAAGTCTCAAGATATAAAATCAGTGTGCAAAAATCACAAGCATTCCTATACACCAATAACAGACAGAGAGCCAAATCATGAGTAAATTGCAATTCACAGTTGCTACAAAGAGAATAAAATACCTAGGAATACATCTTACAAGGGATGTGAAAGACATCTTCAAGGAGAACTACAAACCACTGCTCAATGTGATAATAGACACAAACAAATGGAAGAACATTCCATGCTCATGGATAGAAAGAATCAATATCATGCCCAAAGTAATTTATAGATTCAATGTAATTTATAGATTCAACGCTATCCCCATCAAGCTACCAATGACTTTCTTGACAGAATTGGAAAAAACTTTAAATTTCATATTGAACCAAAAAAGGGCCCGCATAGCCAGGACAACCGTAAGCAAAAAGAACAAAGCTGGAAGCATCATGATACCTGACTCAAAACTATACTGCAAGTCTACAGTAACCAAAACAGCATGGTACTGGTACCAAAACAGATATATAGACCAATGGAACGGAACAGATGTCTCAGTAAAACACCACACATTTACAACTATATGATCTTTGACAAACTTGACAAAAACAAGCAATGGGGAAAGGATTCCCTATTTTATAAGCGGTGCTGGAGAAATTGGCTGGCCATATGTAGAAAGCTGAAACTGGACCCCTTTTTCACACCTTATACAAAAATTAACTCAGGATGTATTAAAGTCTTAAATATAAGACCTAAAACCATAAAATCCATAGAAGAAAATCTAGGCGATACCATTCAGAACATAGGCATGGGCAAAGACTTCATGACTAAAACACCAAAAGCAATGGCAACAAAAGCTAAAATAGACAAAAGAAAGGGAATCAGTATATCAAAGAGGTGTTTTCACTCCTATGTTTATTGCAGCACTATCCACAATAGCCAAGATTTGGAAGCAACGTTAAGTGTCCATTAACAGATGAACTGATAAAGAACACATGGTACATTTATACAATGGGGTACTATTCGGCCATAAATAAGAATTAGATCATGTCATTTTCAACAACATAAATGGAACTGGAGTTCATTATGTTAAGTGAAATAAAACAGGCACAGAAAGACAAACGTAATATGCTCTTTCTTATTGTGGGAGCTAAAAATTAATACAATTGAATTTATGGAGATAAAGACTAGAATGATGGTTACCTGAGACTGGGAAGGGTAGTAGAGGTGGGGAAGTGGAGATGGTTAAAAGGCACAAAAGTATAGTTAGAGCTAATGAATAAGACCTATAATTGATAAAACAACAGGATGAGTACAGTAAACAATAATTTGTCATATATTTTAAAAATAACTAGAAGAGTATAATTGAATTGTTTGTAACAAAAAAGAAAGTATAATGCTTGATGAGACAGATACTTGAGTTACAATGATGTGGTTATTTGGCATTACATGCCTGCATCAAAATATTTTATGTACTGTATAAATTTATAAACCTACTATGTACCCACAAAAAATAAGTTAAAAAATTTGGAATATTTAATTACATAAAAATGTCTTCACATTATGTGGTTAAAATTAAAAAGTTGATAAAATTGATTGCAAAGTAACAACAAAAAGTATAAAGGTGTGGTTTTAGTGAACTGTGGAGTGTCCAACTGCTTGCTGACTCCTCATGTGGAATAACACGTTTATATGTGGTACAATTAATTAAACCGAAATGTCAGTTGGAAGGTCATCAAAATGTGACCTCTCAAGGCAGTAAAACATGATTCAATTACAAATTAGTTTTAGTCAGATATTTAGAGTCAAACAGCAAAAACATCATTTTTAGATGTTGGAAAATTTATACTATAATGCAATTGTTGTGTACATAGAGGCAGATCACTATTTAACATATTTTACTTCTCTTGTATACTTTCCTCATACCTTGTTGCAATTTTGCCAACCTTGCATCAAAAATTCTTCAACTATGTTGTGTACAAATTAATTCAATTTTGTACAAACTTTACTAATTACCACTTGTGTCTCCATTTTTAATAAGAAAACCTCCTAAATTGTTCTGACAGGTAGATAAGTCTTTGTGGAATTCATAAGAAAAATAAATGTGTGATCAATCCCACACATTATATTAATGAGGTGGGAGGACAGCAACAGTGGAAAAATGTTTTAATTATTAACTTCTGTCACTAACAATCAATGAAGTCTTAGACATTTAAAATACTTTTACTCTATAACATTATAGTCATTGAGTTTTATCAATTAGCTTATAGTCAAGAAACAATACAATGCCTCCGAGAGGTAGGTAACAGTACTGGTAGCTACCTTTCAACTGCCGCCTTTCACATAAGGCAGAAAACTTTAGTTTCTATGAATTATAGAAAGAAAAAAATAGATAATATTATGAGCAATCTACACACCACCTTTGGTAATATGGACCAAAAAAATGAATTGTACATTTATTGATTATTAGGATATATTAATAATTATTATTCCTAAAGTTCAACAAGGTTAATTTAAGTTCAAAAGAAAATATGTAAAATATTCACATGAATAACATATTAAAGTCTGTATCTAAGCCCACTGTTCCAAAGGAAAGCAGGTAATTTACAGACTTAAAATACAGTTTTTATATACATCTTGGAGCCTGGTCAATGAATCAAGTCAAATTATCTAATGAATTTAGTAATCTGAAGAGGGATTAATTCGGTTGGTATTTATTCATTATGAATTAAGAAATTAAAGAGTGGTAAATTATTTTGGTAGCAGATAATGGTGTTCCACAATTTATTATATATTCTCGTATTTATTATAACATTAATTATGCACAGCTGCCCCACTGTTAATGTATGAGAGTAATTTCATTGAAAACTGTATCTTTTGTTCAAAGGAAGGAAGCAATTGTGTAAAGATATATTATATATTAAGAAATATAAGATTAGCTTCTTATGTGCTGATAAACTACATTTGAAAGGATGAGACATTTTTCTTGGTGAAGTACCAGATAATTCTCTAACATATTACAATGCTAATTTGAATAGTATAGCCCCAGTTTACATCATTATCGAGCGATACATGTAATTTTAATTATTGTGAATTGTGAGTTTAAGTGTAATTCAACTCTGAAAGAAAAAGAAATTTCACTCTAAACAAAATAATTAAATCAATTTCATGGGAAAGTTAATTACATATTTAGATTGGACAGTCAGAATTTTTTTCGTATTTCATATTCCCCCACTCTGCCACTCTTCCGAGTCTCCAGTGTATCATCCTACACTCTGTTCATGTGGACCCATTGTTTAATTCCCACTTACAATATCCCACAACATGGGATATTTGACTTTCTGAGTTGCTGCACGTAAGGCAATGGCTTCCAGTTTCATCTATGTTGCTGCCAAAGAAATGACTTCACTCTTTTTTAAGACCAAGTCTTATTCCATGATGCTTATGTACCATACTTTCCTTATCTAATCTACCATTGATGGGCACCTAGGTTGATCCCATGTCTTTGCTATTATGAACAGTGCTGTGATTAACATATGAGTACGTGTCTTTTTGGAAGAACAATTTATTTTCTTATGGTATAATCTCATACCTAGAAAACCCTAAAGACTCATCAAAAAACTCCTTAAATTTGGTAAATAAATTCAGTAAAATAATAGGAAACAAAATCAATTCAGCTATCCTAGTAGGTGTGAAGTTGTATCTCATTGTAATTTTAACTTCCGTTTCCCTAGTGACTCATGGTATTGAGCATCTTTTCATGTGCTTTCTGGTCATTTGTGTATTTTTGTATTAAAGTCCTTTGCCCATTTTCTAATCAGTTATTCTTTTTGCTGTTAAGTTGTAAGTGTTCTTCATGTATTTTGGAAAATAGTGGCTTATCATGTATGTGATTTTAAAGTATTTCCTTCATTCTACAGATTTCTGTTTCATTTCTTGATGCTGTCCTGTGAAGCAAGAAATGTTTTGGGTTTCAATTTTGGTGAAATCCAATTTATCTATTTGTTTGTTGCATGTACTTTTGGTGTCATTTTAAGAAAGTGTCGTCTAACCCAGTGTCACAAAAATTTCCTTCTGTTATGGATTGCAATGTGCCCCCATAAAATGCGTATGTTAAAGGCCTAATCCCCAATGTGAATGTATTTGAAGATAAGACAATAAAGAGGCATAATTAAGGTTAAATTAAGCCATAGAATGGAGATCATAATCCACTGGGATTGGTGTCCTTGTAAGAAGAGGAGGGGATACCAAAGATATGGTTATATCATTGAAAGATTATGTGAGGTCAGTGAAAATTTGGTCACCTGCAAGTCAAGCAGAGAGAACTCAGGAAAAACAAAATCTATTAATGCTTTGAACTTCGACTTCTAGCCTTTGGAACTGTTAGAAAATAAATTTCTGTTGTTTAATCCACCCAGTTTTTTGTTTTTTTTTTTTTTTAACGGCAGTACTGTTAGACTAATGTAATTCCTACTGTATCTTTTAAGTTTTTGTTGCTGTTTGGATGGTTGATTTACTTTAATTTAGTTCTTACATTTATTCCTATACTCTATTTTCAATTAATCTTTGTAAAAGATGTGAAGTCTACTCAAGGTTCTTTTTTAAACAAAATAAAATGTGGAGATGTAGTTTTTCTAGAAACATTTGCTTCAAAGGCGTTTTTTCCCACTGAAATATTGTGATGCCTTACCAAAAATCAATTGACCATAAAGTAAGGGTTTCTTAACTCTTAATTCTATGTTGTTGATCTATCCTTACATCAGTAACACACTTTCTTGGTTTCTGTAGCTTTCCATTAAGTTTAGAAATTGGAAACTGTTAGTATTTCAGCTTTGTCCTGCCTTATTATATTTTATTTTTCAAATTTATTGTCAAGACTGTTTTGCCTATCTGATCTACTGAAGTTTAAGTAAAATTTAGAGTCCACTTGTGTTTATTCCAAGAGAACAGCTAACAATTTTGTAAAGATTTTGTTAAATCTACAGAATACTTTTAGTAGTATTGTCACCATATTTAGAATTATTTTTATATGTGGCTAGATTGAGTTTTCCAGTGTTTTGTTGAAGAGTTTTGTATATACATTAATAAAAAATATTGATCTATGGTTTTCCTTACTTGTGATATCTTTGGTAGTTTGTGTATTCTATTAATACAGGCCTTACTGAATGATGTGGTAGATGTTAATTCTTTAAAATTTGATAAAGTTTATCAGTGAAGCCTTCTGGCTTCGGCTTTTCTTTATTGGAATTTTAAGATTTCACTTGTTTTTGCTGCAGATTATATAACAATTTAGATTTTATAGTTCTTCAATAAATTTTATCAATTTGTGCCTAAGAATTTGCCATTTTAAGTATTCTAACTTGTTGGTATATAGTTGTTCATAATATTCTCTGATAGTACTTTTTCCTTCTGCAATGTTGGTAGTGATG
>NC_045437.1:12368093-12448604 GCF_002776525.5 Piliocolobus tephrosceles
CAAAACAGCATGGTACTAGTACCAAAACAGATATACAGATTGATGGAACAGAACAGAGGCCTCAGAAATGACACCACACATCTACAACCATCCGATCTTTGACAAACCTGACAAAAACAAGAAATGGGGAAAGGATTCCCTATTTAATAAATGATGCTGGGAAAACTGGCTAGCCATATGTAGAAAGCTGAAAGAGGATCCCTTCCTTACATCTTATACAAAAATTAATTTAAGATGGATTAAAGACTTAAATATTAGACCTAAAACCATAAAAACTCTAAAAGAAAACCTAGGCAATACCATTCAGGGCATAGGCATGGGCAAGGACTTCATGACTAAAACACCAAAAGCAATGGCAACAAAAGCCAAAATTGACAAATGGGATATGATTAAACTAAAGAGCTTCTGCACAGCAAAAGAAACTACCATCAGAGTGAACAGGCAACCTACAGAATGGGAAAAAGTGTTTGCAATCTACCCATCTAACAAAGGGCTAATATCCAGAATATACAAAGAACTCAAACAAATTTACAAGAAAAAATCAAACAACCCCATCAAAAAGTGGGCAAAGGATATGAACAGACACTTCTCAAAAGAAGACATTCATGCAGCCAACAGACTCATGAAAAAATGCTCATCATCACTCGCCATCAGGTAAATGCAAATCAAAATCACAACGAGATACCGTCTCACACCAGTTAGAATGGCGATCATTAAAAAGTCAGGAAACAACAGGTGCTGGAGAGGATGTGGAGAAATGGGAACACTTTTACACTGTTGGTGGGACTGTAAACTAGTTCAACCATTGTGGAAGACAGTGTGGTGATTCCTCAGGGATCTAGAACTAGAAATACCATTTGACCCAGCAATCCCATTACTGGGTATATACCCAAAGGATTATAAATCATGCTACTATAAAGACACATGCTCACGTACATTTATTGCAGCACTATTTACAATAGCAAAGACTTGGAACCAATCCAAATGTCTGTCAATGATAGACTGGATTAAGAAAATGTGGCACATATAAACCATGTGGCACATATAAACTATGCAGCCATAAAAAAGGATGAGTTCATGTCCTTTGTAGGGACACGGATGTAGCTGGAAACCACCATTCTGAGCAAACTATTGCAAGAATAGAAAACCAAACACTGCATGTTCTCACTCATAGGTGGGAACTGAACAATGAGAACACTTGGACACAGTGCAGGGAACATCACACACCAGGGTCTCTCATGAGGTGGGGGAATGGGGGAGGGATAGCATTAGGATAAACAGCTAATGTAAATGACAAGTTAATGGGTGCAGCAAACCAACATGGCACATGTACACATATGTAACAAACCTGCATGTTGTGCACATGTGCTCCAGTACTTAAAGTATAATAATAAATCAAAGAAAGAGGCAAGCATATGTTAATCACAGCACTGTTCACATTAACAAATACATGGAATTGACCTGTATGCTTATCAATGGTAGACTGGATAAAGAAAATGTAGTACATATACACCATGGAATACTATGCAACCATAAGAAAGAATGAGATTATTTTTCTTATAGCAAGGTGGAAGGAGATGGAGGCCATTATCCCAAGTGAATAAAATGGGAACAGAAAACCAAAAACTGCATATTTTCACTTATAAGTGAAAGCTAAATACTGAGTACACATGTGTATTAATTCATTCTCATGTTGCTAAGAAAAAATACCTGACATTGGGTAATTTATAAAGAAAAGAGGTTTAATTGACTCACAGTTCCCCATGGCTTGGGAGGCCTCAGGAAATTATGGAAGAAAGCACCAATTTAGAGAGTGGCAGAAGAGAATGGATGCAAGCAGGAGAAATGTCATATACTTATAAAACCATCAGATCTCATTAGACTCACTCATTAACACAAGAACAGCGTGGGAAAAACTATGCCCATGATTCAATTACCACCACCTTGTCTCACCCTTGACACATGGGATTAAGGGAAATACAATTCAACGTTATATATGGGTGGGGACATACACCCAAACCATATCAGTATGGACACAACGAAAGGAATAACAGTCACTGGGGACTATTTGACTGAGGAGGGTAGAAGAAGATGAGGATAGAAAAACTACCTATTGGGTAATATGCTTATTACCTGGGTGACAAAATAATCTGTACAACAAGCCTCTGCAACATGTAACTTATCTATCTATTTAACAAACCTGAACATGTACCCCTGAACCTAACATAGATGTTAAAGAACAGAATTTCCTGTGGCTCAGCATTTAAAACGGTCCTGCATATAATTATAATAAAACTGTGCCAATAGAATGCTGCCTTGAAAAGTTTCACTTTGTTAGAACTCCTGAAAATGTGCATTTTAAGGAATACTAAGTGGATTAATTGTAGGGTTTAAGGTGGGAGAAATAGTCAGAGGAAAATATGCCTTCCTCTTCTATTTTGTTTCTAGACTCTGAATATCTTCCCAGTCTATGGCTTTTTCCTATGTCCAGAATTTCTGTCTCCCTTACAATAATTGATCACCTGAAAATGTATGCATTCATTTCTCCCTTATTTTTCCAAATCATTGTGATAATATTAAGGAGGAGTTTAATAAATTATTACAGAAAGCCAGAATCATTGTATTCTAACTATTGCCTAGTATTGAGCTTCATTTTTATTCCCAATAACCAAATCCAAAATTTTAACTTGGTTTTGTTGACAGATTCTGCTACCTGCAGCAGAGTAACTGATACATTAGAGGATGCTTTTGACACTTCTCCTTCCAGGTCACAGCTTGCAAAGTCTCTTGTTGCTGATATGGTTGCTATTGTCATAACTGTTATCAATCAATCTAAACCCTATACTTTTAGTGTGCCTGTAAAATCTATGTACTTGTAAAACTATTCTAAGCATAATTTTTTACTCATTTTCATTCATTATTCCAATAAAACTCTGATTTATATTGTTATTATTCCCACTTTATGAAAGAAGAGACAGAGACACAAAGACTGGAAGTAATATTTTCAGGTTAACGTTGTCCAAAGTTTGGAAATATATCAGTGTGTGTGCCTAAACACATATAAACTTATATAGATACACATATACAAATAGATATGGATTATACATATGCATATGTATACATTATATAAATACTCCATGTGTTTTTGAAAATCTATATATCTAGATCTTATTCAGAGTGTATAACAATTTAACTAGAAGCTTGGCTAAAAGGTACGTTGCTCAAATATATAAAAATTAAATATTTAGGTATATTTATAATGTAATTTCTGTCCACATTAACACATTTAAAATGATTTGAGGAACTGCAATTCTCACAGTCACATATAATCATCATGTATAATCTTCATAAGAGGGGCTATGAAATGGAAAAAGTATGAAACCATGGCTTGTAAAGGCAGCCTATTATTTGTTTCAAATAAATTTTTTATGAAATTACTCTGAGTACAAAATTGGGGTTCTTTGACATTACCTGAGGGTATATTTTTCCACCACAATTTCAGAGTTTTAATTATTTATTCTGTCATTAAAGCCAAGGCAGAAAAATAAATGGAAATTGTCATAAAAGACAGAATTTTTTATACTGGAAATGAGTAGAACTCATTCATAAAAAATACTCACATAAAAAGAAATCGTTCCAGGATGAAACATCATGCATCATGCAAAACCATTTTGGCAAAACAGCTGATATGTGGTATCATGACTATATGTCTCCGTTTTCCCAGAATAGCCTTAGCTTCCAGTTCCTCTCCTTGTATTATTTTTAGAAGCATCCCTTTTCTTTCCTAGAAATGTCCAGGATTAGATGATAAAAGCCATTCTGCAAATATTGAACAGTTTACATCAACTTGAAACAAGTTTATAAATACAAAAAATATAAACAGAAAATGACTATCTTAGTTTTTTATTGAATGATAAAATAATAATATGGAACTCAGATAAGGAAATTATTCGAATCAGGATCAGGGAAAAAATAATAATCCTGAACTAAGAAAAAACCCAGTAGCCCTTAAATATGTCTTTTTGGGAGGGTTGAATTATTGAAACCTATGTTGATTTTCCTGTACTAAGCATACTCTTTAATTTATTTAATTATTCTAACAGTTCTCTGATTTAGGTTATATTATTATTCCAATTTTATGGAAGAGAAAATTAAGACACAAATATCTTAAGTAATTCGGCTTACATAGTCCAAATTTTTGAAATATATATGCGTGTGGCTATACATACATACATATATACACATTTACATATAAATAGAGATATCTGTTACATGTATGCACACATATAATACATATTATAGACATATTATAACATAGACATGTGTGATACATGTCTATGATTATACATAAATGCATATATATGTATATGTTTGTATTTATTGTGTATGTATATATATTATATGTTTGTACACATATGCATTTAGAGATGTTCGGTTTAAGGGAGGAAAGCCAGGGGTTTGAAGTTGGATAGATATGAGCCTTCGATTCTGCCTTAGCTCTCTGTTCTTCAACAAAGTTTGTATTTTGCTTAATCTTCAGCATTTAGTACCATTTAAAACATAGTAACCTGACATATACCTGGTACATGATAACCATTCAACAAATTTCAGCTGATACTTTGTGTAATTTTCAAAGTGACACAAGGTCTATAAATAACATCCATTCAATGACTCTGACTTAATGATATTAAAAAACACATGATTTTGAAAATGTTCTGTAATAATAATCTTTAATATCTCATTGAGAACTACATACACTGTCTTATTCATAGACACTATTTAGCCATGGGCAATCGTGTGAAAAAGTAAGCTTCACTGACAAGGAAGACTGAAGGTAGAAGGAGAAGGGACAAGATATACTACCAAGAGTGAAGTGGCAAAAATAAGACATTCAAAGTGAACTGTGAAAGCCTCAAATAAATAAACATGGTGGTGTTAATTTGGCAATTGGGTTTCATGTCTTGATTCCCCAAAGACCATTCAGTTAATTACAATCTTACATAATTATATATGAACTTTAAAACCATTACTGCCTTCTTATTTTTGCCTTAGTCTGTTTACAGACGTGTGTTCAAGACACTGATTGGTCAAATTTTACATCAGGGTTTAATACACAAATGCTTCAGCTATTGCATGTCAAAACAAACCTTTAAAGTTCTCAGACACTTGGAAAGTTCATTATTCCTTCCGAAACAATTCTTTCAGAGATATACATGTATTTCCTTTAAACATAGTTAAATTTTCATATATAACTATTTATCTCACCAGTGTTTGATTCCATGTATTCTAGTCTATTATCCTTCAATGCAATTCACTTCTGTGTTTAAATCTAACAAGATATTTTTAAAATGTTAAACCTGAGTTTACATTAGTATGTTAAAATGATCACTTTAATGTTTTATATTACAGTACCTAAAAGTCCTAAAACTATGAAGGTATTTGCTGATATGTTTATTTCAAAACAATGAGAATAAACAAATGACGAAAACAATCAGAAATAAATGAAAAAAAAGATACAACTGATATTTCTGTATACTAATGTACATACTCTGAAGTGTCTTTATCATTCTAGTTATCAGAGAACAATTATATATTTTAAAACAGATATATAAATCAAATTGTGCAAATTATGTTATCAGTAAAAAGAAAATTAAATTTATTGTTATTAGAATTTACTTGGATTTTCTGGGATCAGACTATACATGGGGAAAAACCTAATAATGTAGTTATTTTCTTTATCACAGAATGTGCTTCATTTCCTTCAGTTAGAAAAAGCAGATAGCATGTAATTAAAGAGATGTTCCCACGTCCTCCTTTTAAAATAATCTAAATAACATATTATCTGTGAGGCTATGTTTATGGTAGGTTTTGATCTGATTGCATTTTGTGACCCAAAATATAAAAATTAAATGTGTACTAATAGACATGTAGGACAATGAAATAAACTAATTTTACTGGTTTAATCAATGAATCAATTGAGATAATTAAAATAGGAAAGGTTAACATATTATAAATGTATTTTGTGACTTTCCGTAAAATAAGTCTTTCTTAGTCAACTATAGTATTCACACAGGAAAATATAGAAATCATGAAATCCGCAACGTGTTTTCTCACAATAAAATCATATGTATAATAATCTCCACATCCAGATGCAGACATTCTCAGTACCTTAAGAAGCCACCATAACTAAGCCTAAACTTTCCAAATGGTAATCACTATCCTGCCTCCTAAAGGTATACTGTAGCTTTGTTTAATTTTGATTTTATAATACTATTTTGTATCTAGCTTTTGTTTTTTTACTTTCAGTATGATGTTTGAAGACTCCCGCCTGTGTTTTAAGTTTCATTTTTGTGAGTGTGTAGTACTCCATTGAAACAATTTACCCTAAAATATTTACTTATATTAATGGTTGTTTGTAGTTAGGAATTTTAATTTATGATGGTACTATAAACTTGTATTTGGTACAAATGTGTACTCTCTTCTTTTACTCAGATTCTAAAGATAAAACAGATATATAGATTTCTGGTTAGCAGTGTGTGCTTACGTTTAATTTCACTGCATATGCCAAATTATTCTCCTATGTACCTGCACCAATTTTACTCTCAACAGTGGTTTGTGAAATACCCAGTTGTTCCAAATCCTCATCAAAACTTGATTTTTGTGAACATTTCTCTAAATCAACTAATTGAGGTATAATTTACTTAAAACAAAATGAATACATTTAAAGTATACCATTTAAAAAGTTTTGTCAAATATATGCACACAATTAGCCATTGACCCAGTTAATATTTATAATGTCTCCATCACCCATCAAATTCCCTCGTGAGCTCTGCAATCATTCCCATCCCCAATCCAAGTAACCAATAATTAGATTTCTAAAATCATTGATTGCTTGTGCCTGATATAAAATTTCATATAAATGAATTATACTGTATGTATTCCTTTATGTCTGCCTTATTTTGCTTAGCAGTATTAATCTGTGTATGTAAAACATTCCTATTTACTGATGAGTAAGATCCCATTTTATAGATATACCACAATTTATCTATTCACCTATAAACACAAATTTGAGTTATTTTGAGTCCTAGATTATTACTTACAAGGAAAAAGATTCTATAAACAGTTGTGTATAAATATTTACATGTACATATGGTTTCATTTGGGGGAATATAGATAAGAGCATAATTAATTCCTGAGTTATGTGGTAAATGCAGGTTTATTCAATAAACTGCCAAGCTCTTTTACAAAGGGTTTGTAGTTTTTGCATTTTCAGCAGGAATATGTGAATTTCAGTTGCGGGATCTCCTTATCACCATGTGATAGAATCAGATTTCAAGTTTCAGCTACCTAGTGGATGTGAAAAGGTATTTCTTTGTGATTTTAACTTGCACATCACTGAAGATATTGAGTATACTGAGTATATTTCATATGCATATTACTAATACATATCTCCTTTTATAAAATTTATGTTTCAACATTTTGCCCATTTTTAAATATATGTATTTTCTGGATACAAGTCTTTTGTCAGAACTTACAATTAAATTTTTTTGTAGTCTTCGGTTTGCATTTTTCTTTTCTTAATGTTTTATATTGAGAAGTAGAATTTACAATTTTCATATAATCCAATTCATTAGGATTTCTTTGTTCATCATTAATGCTTTTTTGTTATAAGTAAATTTTTTCCCATTTTAATGTCATGAAAATTTAGCCCTGCATTTTCTATAACTTCTTTTTTTTTTAATTTTAATTTTAGGTGTATGGTTTGTGTCAGAAGGATGGGTTCATTTTGTATATATAAATATATATACCAAAGACTTGTTTTATCAGCAATTTGTTGGAAACACTTTTCTATTGAATTGTATTGGTTCATATATAAATTTGAGGACAAATTATGTAATAAGGAATCTTCCCACCATTATTATTCCATACTTTGTATTTATTTAAATATTTAAAAAAATTTTCTCCATGTTATTTTTTGAGTTTGTTTGTAATAATTTGTTATGAAACTATGTGTCAATATGGAGTGGCTTTCATTTTTAAAATATGTGTGTATGGTTTTGGTGCTGCAGTACTTAATGCCTCACATAATGAATTTAGAACTCTTACTTCCTTTATGAATCACTGAAAATATTTGTGAAAAATGGGCACTATTACCTTGTCAAATGTTTTGTAGAGTTCACCAGGGAAGCTTTACGGGCCTGGAATATATTTTGAAATAAAAGCTTAATACAACTTCATTAACAGATAGAGAGAAATTGTTCTATTTCAGAATAGAAGAAATTTTTTCATTTCTTCTATTCTCAGTTTTGGTAAGTTGTGATTTGAGGACATTTGTCCACTTTCTTATGTTATCAGCTTTTGTTTCGCAACAAAGTTGTTTATAATATTTTCTCATTATCTTATTAACATTGGAATTATCTGCAGCGATGCTCCATTTTTCATTCCTGATGTCAGTAGATTTTGCTCTCCTCTCCCTCTCTCTCTCTTGCTCTCTCTTTCTTTCTCTCTCTCTCTCTCTTTCACAGATAAAAACCCTAAATAATTGGACAAGTACTTCCTTTATGCCAATTTGTTCCAACCAGTTAACATAAAAGAATCCTTCATTTTCACTCATTGTCTTATTTCCTCCTCTATCATTTTATAAAGAGTTCCACTGCTCAGCCATCAATCTTTCATCTATGCTTTCTTCTCGAGAATATTAAGCCTTTAATTACATCATGACTTCTGTAGGCTCACATAATTCTTTGTCATTCAGATCTTTTGCAACATTTAAATACACTCAACACACTTCAATCTCAAAGCATCAATTCCTCACAGATACTTCTCTTTTCTTTACTCCCACATACCATTATTGCTGTCATCCTATCTCTTTTACCCTGAACAATCAAACTTCTTACATTTATATTGAGCTGAGAAAAATATATTAATGGAATACAAATAGCCAAATGTCACAAAGGAAATGAAAATGTTTATGTTTAAACGTATTTTTACTAGGAATCAATATTATTGACAGAAATGGAGCGATACTGGCTTGGTTTTAAAAATGTGTTAGTCCTATATTCAGGATAGAAGCAATTAAAAAAATTAAAAACACTACATAGATAAAATAAGATGAATTTTCTAATATAATTTTCTAGTTTATGGAAGCCAACTTAGATCTATGACAAAAGGAAAATCTGATGTACTTGTTCCTAAATGATATCAAATACAGAACAAAGAATTGGATGTTACAACTAGTGTCAATACATCCGGAGGGATGATTAGGGTCTATGAAGTTCCAATAAAGGAGTCAAAAAGTAAATTGGTTAAAGCCACTTAAAATGATTACCCCCAAAGAGAACACTTAAAAGCTTTTAGAAAGAACCAAGCTCAGTGGCTCACGCTTGTAACCCTAGCACTTTGGGATGCTGAGGCGGGTAGATTGCTTGAGGCCAGGAGTTTGAGACCAGCCTAGCCATTGTGGCAAAACTTCATCTCTATAATAACAAAACAAAACAAAAAATCTTTTAGGAAGGTTTGAGAGAATGAAATGAAGATCAGCGTTGATTTTTTAGGTATCATGACAGCATTGTAATTGAGTTAGAAACAAATACAAAATAAACACAAAGGAATTGTGGGCCCCAAACAGGGTTTTCATATATCCTGAGGGAGAATTTAAATTAACATCTGGCGTAACATGTGGAAATAAAAGAATTGGAGGATATGCCACTGTCAAGTTGGGGGCTAAATGTTGAACATATAGAAACATGCATCCTGTGCAGAAAGACACTGGAAATGGTATTGAAAAGTGGATTGTTTTTAGTAGACTCCCTAGTATATCTCACCATGGCAATATAGGGCAAGTAGCTTGATATACCTGGAAAAGGATGTTAGAATAACAAAGAATGTAAGGGAATTTTCCTTGGAAATGTGCTGATAAATGTGTGATGTGCTGACACAACAAGGGGAAGATGCGTCATTAGATAGACCTGCACTCAATTCAGCTCTGAAATGACAGAAGCTAAGCTTTCAAGTGGTTAACAGAAATCAGGAAATTTCATCAGACATTCTCCAAGGGAAGAAAAAAGACTGAAGTAATGCCTGAACACTGGCACACTTACCATGCATCGAAATCATTTGGGTATGGGCATGTCTTCAATGTCACTTGAAGAAAGAGAATTATTCATATGGTGGGAGATTACTCTTAGCTTCATTTATTTTGCCAGTTTGTAGATTCTTGGCTAATACTGCTGAAGCAAATAACAAGCAGACTTTTTTTTTCCTTTTTACCTGTAATTTTCTCGGTTTGCTCACATTTCTCTAAACACAAATAAGTTGTTTTAATACACATGACAATTTAGGAAAGGAGATCTATACTGAAATCTTTACTGGATTCTAGAAACATCATTTTCATTCAATTACTTCAGAGACTAATGTTTTGCTGGTGGTTTTAAAAATTTTGCTTAAATGGGTTAAATGCCGTGGTAATCTTATGTATTCTAATGAAAAATGTTTCTTAAAAATAATAGATATGTGCAGACTGCAGAGTAAATTAATTTAGCTTGAGAAGTGCTAAAAGAATTTTACAGCTGTCAGTAGGAGAAAATGAAGATATAGCTAATGAAATCGCATGGCTCCACCTATATTATATGAAAGTTTGTGGCTGAGATTGAGGAAAAGCCTAAGTTAGAAGGGTGGAATATTGGACTTTAATAATTTTAATTATTATTACCAACTTTAATTGTTTCCTAGTAATCTGACAAGAGGCTCATTTGATAATATAATTTGCATACTTAATATTGCCATTTGCATTGATTGTATAAAATCTACTTTAAAAAATTGGATAATATCACCAAAGTTTAACTAAGAAATAGAGTAGACATAGAATTGTTGGCCTAGGCTAAAAAGTGGCCTTAATATTTCTTTAATGATTATCCTATGTTCACTCATTTATTGTCTTTAAGTAAGACATGTTTTACAGTCCTAGGAGAGGTAGTGGTTGCTATTGGACTCCTAACCTCAGGAGAGCAGCACAAGTCTATTTTGGTAAAGCTTTGGTCTCTTCCTCATGAAGCAAACACACACATTGTTCATGACAGCCTTAGTTATTCATCTAAACATGTTTTGAATAAAAATTTATGGAGAAACATTATCTCATTGCTCCTAATATTTTAAGGATGAGAGAGCGCAATAATAATGCATTATGAAAACTCCACCCTAACTCTGCATTACATTTTTCTCGAAAGAAAGACTGTGATTAATTCTACTGATACAATTATATGAAGTCTGGAAATCATTTGGCCGCATTGTGTATAGAAAAAGAGAATTTACATTTCAACCTCTCATGCTTTGGATCTATGTATCTTTTGGCTTTTTGGACCAGCTAAGCATATCCTCATTTATCTCCATTCTGTTGCAAATGTTTTTTCAATGTTTTACATGGCTGCCCCCATGAGCTTGGAATAATTGTTGATAGTTATTCATACATGTATTTCCAATGGCAGTTATAGTGATACAATACAGAGTTCATGAATAAACGAAGGAAGATAGGAAGAAAGGATGCATGAGTAGCATGTGATTCTTATAAGAATATTAGGAAATGAACAACAGTATTTCCCCTTTTTCCTAAAATATACAAAAAGATTTTGCAATTGGCCTGTGACTGAACACAGTAATGATGAAACTGACAAGATCTTAGATATTCTGATCGTTAATATGGCATCAATCCAATTATACATGCTACTTTACTTTTCATAAATTTCCTGTCATAGTTTAATAAATTACTTTTTATAAATTATAATGCAAAATTGATATATTTCTTTAGTGATTGAGAATCTTCTCAACATACTTTTGACATATTATAAAGTACCCCATCTTAATCATGTCTTGCCTTCAGATCTTTTTTATTTTTTTGCAAAAATAACAATATAAGCTAAAACCATAACTAATAGGATAGTAACATAACTTAAAATATGATGCAAAACATGCACTCTCCTATTATCTCTAGAGATTGCTACATAAACAAATTCAGCAGCATTTATTATTTTTCATTTAATTTTTTATAATAAATGACATTTGACAATATAGAAAGCAGTCTTAACTAGATTTACACATTTCAAATTGAACTAGTGTTGATTTCAGATTAAAAAAGGTTTCAAACTGACATCATTTACAAGAATTACTGGGTTAATATTCTCAGAGATTTAATAGTAATGGATTATTACCTAGCTATGATTTATCACAATGAGGAAAAATAGATTAATTCATTTGGTTTCTAAAAAGACTCAATATTATGATTAAAAGCAGTGACCTCATTTTTTATTAGTTTGCTTTGCCTGGGAGGAATTCTTCACCTTATACATTTGAGCTAGAAATGCAGTAGCTGCTGCAGCATTTTCTGAGGGTCACAATGGTCACTGTGCCAGAGGCTATGTCCAGTGTCTGTTGATAACTGTGTGTGGGATGTTGGCTAGATCACCTTCTCTCTGGATGATTCTGTGTGGTGATTGGAGCGGAAGACGTGGCTTCTTAGCCTCTCTGGATAAACACTTATTTATCAGAGTGGTTCTCCAGCCATTTCAGTTATTCAACGAGCTTGTATCTTTTATCACGAAATCCCTTTCCTGTTTAATTCAAGCAGAGCTGGATTTTGAAACAGTGCATTATTTCCTAGGGCTGCCACCAAAAATTGTTGCACACTAGCCAGCTTAATATGACAAATTTATTATCTCAGAGTTCTGAAAACCATAGGCCAGCAAATCAAGGTTTTGGTGGGGCTATGCTCCCTCTGAAGGCTCTAGGGGAGGATTCTTCCTACCTCTTCCAGCTCCCAGTGGCTCCAGGAACTCTGACTTTCCTGGCTATATCCCTCGAAACTCTGCAGTCACACTGCCTCCTCCTCTTCATTGTCTGTGTCTTCCTTCCCTCATAAGAAGAGTTGCAACTGGATTGAGGGTTCACTCAAATAATACAAATTATCTCATTTTAAGATCCTTAATTGCATTTACAAAGATCATTTTCTCATAGAAATTCACACTCACAGTTTTCCAAGGGCCAGGATGTGGACATACATTTTTGGGGGGGTCACCCTTTGACTCACTCCAGAAGTGTCCATGAATTGACAGTTTAGAGAATCCTTACTCATTTTATTTAAACTAGTTTGTGTTGTCATTGAAAAGTTGTATCTTGTTTCTGAACTAAAACACCCTCTAGTCCACCTTTTCACAGTCTACATTCAGGAATAAAGGCTAATAAATATTAAGAAAACACCCTTCTTCAAAATAGCTGACTCCCTCAGCCTATCATCTGTCAGTCTACTTTAACCACTGCCTGACAGACATGAGTAGGCTCATGACACGTAAGATGGTTTTACAAGAACATTAACTACCTTGTACTAGAAATGGGCTCATCAGTTGTCACCTGTGTGGCAGTTCAGACAGGTGCAAGTATTTCCTTTGAGTTATGATCTTGTAAAAATGATACTTTATAATTGAAAAGCTGGTCACTGTGACATGCAATTCTGAAAGACTGTTTAACATTTTTGGAGACAACATAGTTTGTAAATAAGGGGCATTTATTATTATAGACAGCCTCGGGGTACACATTCATTATCCACTGACAAGTACAGATACAAATGCAAAGGCTTGATTCATTAGCATGTAGGTAACATGATATGTTATATTTAAAATTAGAGTAAATGGAAATATATTCTGTAAAAATGTAATGATTTAATTAATTCAATTACTTTGTAACTTAGAATATGATTTTAGATAGAAAAATCTGCAAATGTGTAACTTGCTTTCAGTAGTCAAAGATTTTTAAATTGTTTGGCTTACTTCAAAAGAGAGGTAAGTATGTCAATCAGCACTGATTTAGATTGATGTATTTATAGCTTAATAAATGTTCATACTTTGTTAAAATAAATTTCTAACATGAAAAATCCTATATGGTATAGTAAACCCAAATTTTGTTGGAGTAGATTTTTTTCTCTAGCTAATTTCATGTCACATTGTTTGACATTACAAAAAAGTTTCTGAATGATTTGTGTGTTTGAATGAAACTATTCACATTATCACTTCTCTATTCAGTTTTCATACACTCAATATTTATTTTCAACTAATGTAAAAATTCAATATCATTTATGAATATAAAAATACATAAAAATATTACATATCATTATAATTATAGCTTTACATGTATGTTTTTTCAATCAGTCAATCAATAAGTACTTTTTCATAGCTAAATTAGAGAGCAGTGTCCTTCAAAATGCTGTGAAAACTGAACAGAATTAAAAAGAAAACATCCCTGCCCTCAAGTAGCTTACACTCTTCAATGGAGAGACGTATGCTAAACCCAAACCTTTAAAATATATAATATGCTACATAGCTATAAGTACTAGGATGAAATGGAAAAAGGCAACAGAAAGGGCAGTAGGTATGGAGTGTAATTTTAAATTTAAATAACCCAGACTGCACTGGCATAACTGAGAAGGTTCTTTGGAGCAAAGACTTGAGAGAAGTGAAATATTCATTACATATGGATATCTGGGGAAGACTGCTCCAGGCAGGGGGACTAGCAGTGCAAAGACCCTGAAAAAAACAGTACTGCTTAGAAGTCAGTGGAAAGAAATGAGGGGACAACAATGGCTGGAATTAGATGAAGGAATGATAGAAGTAAGATGACAGTAGAAAGGGGAAGGACAGGGATTACTACAAAAATAGGGACTTCTCTCTCAGTAGACTGGAAGGTCACTACACGTTCTGAACTGAGAGATCCGATGTATATTTTATAGAATTATTCAAGCTGCATAGGCAGTGGATGAGGTTAAGGGTGGTGGAGTTAAAACAGAAAGACAGTGACATATTTCAATTTTCCAAGTGAGAAATAGTGGCAACATTGAATAGGGTAGTGTCGGTTGGCTAATTAGAAGTGGTTGAATTTCTGAACATATTTTGAAAGTATTATGTTGCCAAGAAATTTAACTGGAAGACAGATTGTGAAGTTTGAAGAGAAAAAAAATGAGGCCAAAGTGACTCATAGTTGAGCTAAGCAACTGAAAGGCTGTTACTATTTACCAATAATGGAAAGCCTGTAGAAGAAACAAGTGCAAGGAGTAAGGTTATATGTTCACTATAGAAATAAAAGGGTGTGTATATATCCTTTGCATCTGCCTTAACAGCACCTATATCTCTTTTTTTCATTATTTTATTTTATTTTAAGTTCTGGGATACATGTGCAGGACGTGCAGGTTTGTCACATAGGTAACATGTGCCATGGTGGTTTGCTGCACCTATCAACCCATCACCTAGGTATTAAGCCCTGCATACATTGGCTATTTATACTGATGCTCTCCCTCCCCCTGCACCCGCAACAGGCCCTGGTGCATGTTTTTCCCCTCCCAGTGTTCATGTGTTCCCATTGTTCAGCTCCTACTTACAAGTGAGAACATGTGGTGTTTGGTTGTCTGTTTCTGTGTTAGTTTGCTGAGGATAATGGTTTCCAGCTTCATCCATGTCCCTGCAAAGGAGATGATCTCATTTCTTTTTATGGCTGAAGAGTATTGCATGGTGTATATGTGCCACATTTTCTTTATCTAGTCTATCATTGATGGGCATTTGGGTTGATTCCATGTCTTTGCTATTGTGAAGAGTGCAGCAATAATTATACGTATACCTGTATCTTTGTAATAGAATAATTTATATTATTTTGGGTATATATCCAGTAATGGAATTGCTGGGTTAAATGGTATTTCTGCTTCTAGATCTTTGAGGAATCACACACTGTCTTCCACAATGGTTGAACTAATTTACATTCCCACCAACATTGTAAAAGTGTTCCTATTTCTCCACAGCCTCGCCAACATCTGTTGTTTCTTGACTTTTAATAATTGCCCTTCTGGCTGGTGTAAGATGGCATCTCATTGTGGTTTTGATTTGCATTTCTCTAATGAGCAGGGATGTTGAGTTTTTTTTCATGTGTTTGTTGGTTGCATAAATGCCTTCTTTTGAGAAGTGTCTGTTCGTGTCCTTTGCCTGATTTTTGATGGGGTTGTTTGGTTTACTTTTGGAATTTGTTTAAGTTCCTAGTAGTTTCTGGATATTAGACCTTTGTCAGATGGATAGATTGCAAAAATTTTCTTCCATTCCATAGGTTTTCTATTCACTCTCATGATAGATTCTTTTGCTGAACAGCGCCTGTATCTCTACTTCTACATCTGTGTATATGTGTTCCCATATATTTGCATCTGTATCTCCAACTCTTAGAACAGTATCTGGAATTAGTAGACAACCCATAAATATTTGTTGAATAAATGCTGAGTACATACACATCACATGCAATTTGGTTGACATTACAGGTAGTGTGAAACAACATAAAATCCAAATTTAAAATTAGACGTAAAATATGTCCTATATTTTTTCAGAAACATAATTTTAATGGTTGTTAATATATTTGTACAAATATTCGAAGTAATTATCAAAGCATTTAATTGGTATTTATTGAGATAGGATATCTGCATCCCAGGTCATTTTTCTTGGTAAGTGAATGAACTAAATACAATTATTTAATCTTTTCAAGATACAACTTTATTTCTGAAATATGATACTGTTGCATTTTTCTGAGATTAGAATATGTATATAATAAACATCTGAACACAGCAGGCAACAAATGAATTACAGGTGTTATTAAAATGTGTATCATTTGAAGTATGTTAAAATTTCATGAATTCAATAAAACTTGTGGAATTGCTGGGTCAGTAATATATGTATTAATCTGGGGAAAAACAAATATAAAATATAGTAGAAAAATGTATATTGTAGAAAAGTGTATATTGAAAATATAGTCAAATGTAGTATATGTATATAGTATATATATAGCATAGTATATAATGTGTGTATATATAGAGTGTTTTATGTATATATATTACAGTATATGTAATATATATATAACAGTATATATATAGTATATGAAAATAGTATGTGTATATAGTAGAAAAACGTATGTTGAATTGAAAATACTTGATCTTAACTACTTACAGAAATGCTAAAAACAATGAAATTGTGGAACAAACAAATCACATGCTATTACAGACCGTTTTCCAGACTTCAATTACAAGACATTGAAACCTACCTCAAATTTGTTCCTGTTTGTAGGGGGTATGAATCATAAATGAATAAAAATTGTATAGAAACAACATGCCAACTATTTAGCAATTAAATTGAATATGTCTCACTTATCCTAGAATGTAAAGATGAAAATACTTTGTATTAGATTATTCCATATACGATCTGATTAAATCATTCTAACAACACTTCTTTACTGTAGTTGGTCTGAACTTGTTTAATTTTGTGTTAAAGCAAATACTGCAGAATAAAATTCAAATGCGGGCCTTGAAAGCAGTTTCTGTGCATAGACATTTAACTTAATTATTTTTGTAATAATTTTTAACTTTAAATTATTTCTAAAGCTTCACTATAACCTGTTCAGGCAATCATCTCTAATGGAATGACATCAATATTAAAAGGTCAATACTTTTAATACATTAAATTACAGTTACCAGAAACTCAAAACACTAATCACTATGTATATCTCTATTTATCTATCTCTCTCTATATATATTTTTCCTGACTACTTAGTATACTTGATCATTTGTGAATCATATATCTTTGTTAAATATAATACAGGTACTTGAACTTATTTTAAACATAATTAGAGAGTGACGTCAGCAACATGACTGACAAGAGGTGCCTGGCTCTTTTCCTTCCACCAAAAAACAAATAAATTTTAAAAACCACTATTGAATAAACAACTACATTTCAACCAGATTGTCTGAAGGAGAGTCCTAGAGGATGAGGGAGTGTTGACCCTGTGAGGCAAGAAAACCCAGGATGGTGGCACAGAGAGAAGTGGAAAGCACCCTGCCTCTGCCACTTTACCTTCCCTGCTGGGATGGGCTCAGGGCCAGGAGGAGCTTCTCCTTCTGCTGAAGAGGTATAAGCAGCAGGAGAATCCCACAGGCCCTGAGCTCAGTTTAGTGAGCTGCCTGCAGTTCACAGGGCTACATTGCTACAGAGTAGGAGCTCATGTTTTGCACTCCACACCACTGTGACTCAAGCTGCTATGGCATGGCCTTATTTTGAAAGTGAAACCACTGATAGAATGCAGCCTGCTGTGAGGGCCAAAGGCCACTGCATCTCTCCATCCTCAAGGCTCTACTGTTATTCTACTAGGCTCATGCATGTGACTGAAGAATCATGAGCACAGATGTTCTGAGCCTTGCCCCAGCTGAACTGCAGTGACTCTGGCAACAGAGCCCACATGGCACCTTACCTCCCAAAAGCAGGCAGTCTTGCACAGTAGGGAACTTGACCCCGGACAGGAAACTCAACACATGCATGCACATTCAGGCTAAAAATCAGCAGGAAGACCCTGCCTCCAGCAAGGTGGCACTACTGCAGACACAAAACCTGCAACTTAGACCACTAAGGCACTCCCAGACATTGCTTATCTGGATTACAGTTGAAGAAATCAAAAGTAGGCTTTTAAAAAATAAATAAAATGGACAAATCTGTAGTTATATTAACTAGGAGAAAAAGAGATAAAACTCAAACAAATAAAATCAGATATAAAAAGGAGAAATTACAACCAGTATCATAGAAATACAAAGGATCATGAGAGACTACTGTGAAGTTACACCCAAAAGATGGAATGACCTAGAAGAAACAGATGAATGCCTGCACACATACAATCTGTCAAAATTGAATAATGAAGAAATAGAAAATCTGAATAGAACAATAACAAGTAAGGAATTTGAATCAAGAGTAAAATTTCTCCTATAAAAGAAAGCCCAGCTACTGAGGGCTTCCCTGTTGAATTCTATCAAAGCTTTAAAGAAGAATTCAGACCAATTCTTCTGAAACTATTCCGGAAAATTGAAGAATAAGTAATATTTCCAAAAATTCTACAAGTCTATCTTTCTCCTGATACCAAACCCCCATAAGGACCCAAACACAACAAAAAGAAAACCACAAGTTGATATCGCTGATAAGCATACATGTAAAAATTCTCAAAATATCACCAAACAGAATTCAACTGCACATTAAGATCTTTCACTGTGGTCAGCTGGGGTTTATCACAGGGATGAAAGGATGGATTAAAATATACAAATTAAATTAATAACATTTGTTATATGTCACATTAGCAGAAAGACAGACGAAAATCAAATGATCATTTCCACAGAGGCAGAAAAAGCATTTCACAGAACTCTGTATCCTTTCATGACAAAAACTCTCAACATATTATGTATAAACACTACTTACCTCAACACAACAAAGGCCAGCTAGCATTATGCTAAATGACAAAATGTTGGAACCGTTTTTGTTAAGAACTAGAACAAGACAAGGATACCCACTCTCACCAGTTGTATTTAGCACAGTACTGGAGGTTGTAGTCAGAGAAATTAAACAATAAAAAAAATTAAAGATAGGCAAATTGGAAAAGAGGAAGTCAAATAGTTCCTGTTTGCAGATGAGATGATCTTATATATAGAGCACACTAGAGATACCACCAAAAAATTGTTAGAACTAATAAACAAATTCAGTAAAGTTATAGGATACAACAAGATATAAAAACTAGTAATATTTCTATATGCTAACAGTTAAATATTTAAAAAGAAAGCAAGAAGCAATATAATTCACAATAGCTACTAATAAAAAAGATAACTTGATACAGATTTAACCAAGGAGGTAAAAGAGGTCTACAATGAAAACTACAAAATATTGATAAAAGTAATTGAATAAAATATAGATAAATGGAAAGATATTCTGAGTTCGTGGATCAGAAGAATTACATTGTTAACATGTCCATACTACTCAAAGCAATCTACAAATTCAATATAATCTCCATGAAAATACCAACAATATTCTTCACAGACATAGAGAAAACAATCCTAAAAATAGAAAACAGAATCTTAAAATTTTTATGGAATCACAAATGACACTGAATAGCCAAAGAAATATTGGGAAAAAAAAAAGTAAACAAAGCTGGAGATATCACTCTACCTGACCAACAAAAGCTGGAGACATCATGCTACCAAAACATCATGGTATTAGCGTAAAAACAGAAACACAGACCAACAGGACACAATAGAGGGCTCAGAAATAAATCCATGCATCTACAGCCAACAGATTTTTAACAAAAATGTCAATAACATACGTTGGCAAAAGGACAGTATCTTCAATAAATGGTGTTCAGAAAATTAGGTATCTATATGCAGAAGAATAAATGTTAACCCCTATTTTTAACCACATACAAAGTTCAACTCTAAATTGATTAAATATTCTATTTAAGACCCAAAACTATGAAACTGCTAGAAGAAAACATAGGGGAAATACTTCACGACATTGAACTGGGTAAGAACTTTTTGTATAAATACTCAAAAGCACAGGGAACAAAAGCAGAAATAAACAAACGAGATTACATGAAACTAGAAATTTTATTCACAACAAAGGAAACAATCAACAGAGTGAAGTGATAACCTCCAGAATGAGAAAAAATGTTTGTAAATTATACATCTGATGTGGAATGACTATTCAGAATATATAAAGAACACAACTCAATAACCAAAACCCCCCACAAATAATGCAATTAAAAATGGGCAAATCACCTTAATAGACATCTCTCAAAAGAAAACACAAAAAGGACTAAAAAGAATTTCTAAAATGCTCAATATTATCACTAAACATCAGGGAAATGCAGTTATAAGCCACAATCTCACTCCAGGTGGAATAGATACTATCAAAAAGACACATGATAACAAGTGTTGGTGAAGATGTAAAGAAAGAGGAACCCTCACATGCTGTTGGTGGAAATGTAAATTCATACAGCCATTATAGAAAAAGTATGGAAGTTACTCAGAAATTAAAATACATCTACTACATGATGCAGCAATTTCACGACTGGGTATATATCCAAAGGAAATAAAATCAGTATGCTAAAGAGATGTCTGCACTTGCTTATTGCAGCACTCTTCACAATAGCTAAGATAAGAATCAGCCTACATGTTCAACAAAGATTGAATCAATAAAGAAAATGTCATGTATAATGGGATACTATTCAGTCATAAAAAGAGGAGAATCCTGCCATTTGTGACAAAATAGATGAACCTGGAAGGTGTTAAGTGAAATATGTCAGGAGCAGAAAGACAAATATTGCACTATCTCACTCATATATGGAATGTAAAAACGTTGATCTCATTGAAGTAGTTAATAGAATAGTGGTTATGAGAGACTGTGGAGGAGAGGGTAATACAAGGATGGAGAGAGGCTTGTGAGTACAAAGCTACAATTAGAACCAGCCATCCCATTACTGGGGATATACCCAAAGGATTATAAGTCATGCTGCTATAAAGACACATGCACACGTATGTTTACTGTGGCACTATTCACAATAGCAAAGACTTGGAATCAACCCAAATGTCTATCAATGACAGACTGGATTAAGAAAATGTGGCACATATACACCATGGAATACTATGCAGCCATAAAAAAGGATGAGTTTGTGTCCTTTGTAGGGACATGGATGCAGCTGGAAACCATCATTCTCAGCAAACTATCGCAAGAACAGAAAACCAAATATCGCATGTTCTCACTCATAGGTGGGAATTGAACAATGAGATCACTTGGGCACAGGAAGGGGAATATCACACACCGGGTCCTATTGTGGAGACAGGGGAGGGGGGAAGGATAGCACTAGGAGATATACCTAATGTAAATGACGACTTAATGGGTGCAGCACACCAACATGGCACATGTATACATATGTAACAAATCTGCACGTTGTGCACATGTACCCTAGAACTTAAAGTATAATAATAAAAAAAGTACAAATAAATTCTGATGTTCTATTGAACAGTCGGATGACTAGTCAATAATAACGTATTGTATATCTCAGAATAGCTAGAAGAGACAATTTTGAATGTTCTCACCACAAAAAAAAACTGATGAATGTTCAAAGTGATGAATATGTTCAGAACTCTGATTTTATACATGTATTGAAACATCATATTGTACCCCATAAATATGTGCCCCAAATTGTACCCCAATATTATTATATGTCAAGTGAAAATGAAAATAATTAAAAAGAGAAAGAACATAAATCCATACTGTCATTAAAATAAGATTCATAAATATCAGCTTTTGTTCTGATTAAATTGTATGATCACCTTAAAATATTGCTATTTATGAAAATATGGTTTATTTTACAACTGCATGTTCAAGAAAAAAAGTCCCATTTCAATACCAGAATCCTGAACTCTGCTGGCCAAAGTTGTTACCACAAGCTAGAATTTCAGCCTCACCTCTTCTCTATTTAATTAATTTTAGGTTGATACAAATACGCTAAAATTATATGCTGTTTAACTTTTGAATATAAAGTAAACAGCTATTGGAGCTGACCAACTGGTGAGAGGATATTTCTTCTCTCCAGGGAAACTTCAAAAGACAGTCACCTCACATCTTCTCACTCCAATAATAAATACGATCATCCAGGTCTGTGAGCTTGCTGATTGTGGTAGGCAGAATTCTGAGATGGTCCCCAGGATTTCTGCCTTTTATTATACACCTTCCCCTTGAGTGTGAGTATGGCATGTAAATATGATGTGTTATTACTCCTATGATGAGGTTACCAACCAGTTGACTTGGTATGGACTAATATGGAGGTTATCTTGGGTAGGCTTGACCTAATCAGGAGAGGTCTTTGCAAAAGGGTGCAGTGTCAGACAGACTGGCCTCCTGTCCTCTCAGAAAGGTGCAACATACAACCATGTATTGAGCTGCCTAGGGAGAAGAGCATCTTCAAAGAGTTGAGGTCCTAAAGCTGTAGGAACTGGATTCTACCCACAGCTTGAATGAAACTGGAAGAAGACTGCAAGAATCAGATGAGACTCCCAGCCTAGCTTCCATCTTGACTGTAGCCTGCAAAACCTCAAAAACCCCTCCTGAGTCCAGCTGAGGCTGTCGACCTGAAATATAGTGAGATACTAAATAATCGTTGTTTTAATCTGCTAAATTTGTGATAATTCGTTACGTAGCAAATAAAAATAATACAGTGTTCTGATAGACTCTAAAAACGTATATAATTAAAATTACATGATTTTTCCCTTAAGAAAATAGCTCATTTTGTGATGAGTTCTTCTCTGGGAACCCTAGCATAATCTCTATAACCTTGCTGGCTATCAGAGAATAAATATATTCAATAGCCCAGGAGACATTTAATAAATACTAACAAGTAAAGCCACTACTGACCTATATGGCATCTTTATTTGTATTGGAACAATGTGCTGTAACCTCAAGCTACTATATTTCCAACTGTGGAGAAAATGTCAAAACAGATAGACTATATGCAACATTTAAAATGTGAATGACTTCTTTTAGGGTTATGAAATAACCAGCCTGTGCAACTTTATGCAAGTTAATTGAAAGTTGGCATAAAAAATGACAAAAGAAACAATCCGTGCCTTCTAGAACAATCAGCTGTGAATAACATTTTGGTAATAATGATTATTACATTATTTAAAGAGTTCGCTTAATATTTTAGTGTGCTTGAACTATTTTTAAAAGGTATTTGTTGTTTGTGGTGAGAACGGTCTGTGCATTGCCACATCCCATTAATGAGTCTGGGATACTCATTCTCTAGTTAACATGCATGTCACACCTCAAAGCTGCCCCCTTGATATGGTTTGGCTGAGTCCTCACCCAAATCTCATCTTGAACTGTAATAATTCCCATGTGTCAAGGGCAGGTCCAGATGGAGGTTATGGAATCACAGGGGCAGTTTCCTCCATGCTGTTCTCATGGTAGTGAGTAAGTATCATGAGATTTGACGGTTTTATAAATGACAGTTTCCCTGCACAGGCTCTCTTGCCTATTGTTAAGTAAGATGTGATTTTTGCCTTTCCCAATGACTGTGAGGTCTCCCCAGCCATGTGGAATTGTGAGTCCGTTAAACCTCTTTCCTTTGTAAATTACCCAGTCTCAGCTCAGATATGTCTTTATCAGCAGTGTGAAAACAAACTAATACACTCCTTTTCTGGAGAACTGCCTGCAAGTATCAGAAGCCTTTGTTGTGGGATGACAAAATCTAGCTAACTAGCATATGCATTAGTCACATAGTTACTATTTTTTTGGTTAGAACACTTAATATCCATTCTCTTAGCCTTTTTTCAGAATTAATTAACACTGTAAGAATATATTACTGTCTTCACCATGTTATATAGTAGATCTGGAACTTTTTCTACCTGTCTGATGGAAATTTGGGTATCCTGACTAGCATTTCTCCAATGCACCCCCATCAACCACCACACCCCTGATAATCATCATCTACTCTCTACTTCAGAATATCGTGTTGTACTCGATAAGTATATATAATTTATCTCTCAATGTAAAAAATAAGAGAATCATTTTTAAAAAGTAAAAGGCCTTCACAGTGAAGTTTGGCATTCTTCTCCAGCTGTCCAATGATAAAAAAACAGCTGAAACACGGCAAACAAAGGCTGGCTTCTTGGACTTGACTCAGGAACAGTTTTGGTGTATTTTCCACTCCAGAGTCCCCTTAGGGTTATGCAGAAGCTAGTCCCCAGCCAAGACCACACACTTGCTTATTTGTTTCCCTGACCAATCCTTTGTATTTCATTTGCTTCTTTCCTCAATAAATCACTTGAACAAGAACTTCCTTGCCATCTCAGGTTCTAATACAACCCTCTGTGAATTACGCTTTTACAACACAGGCTTCATGTGATGTAAATAAATTAGCTATCAGTATACCCTAAAGAAGCTAATAAACCCCAGAGACCAGGTCATCTCACACATGGCCTATTTCAAAGCCTTAAAGGAGTCTTAGACTGGTGCTCGCACAGTTGCATAGTTTATAAAATGTTCAAAGTTAAAATGTTTTTGTGTTCTTTGTTTTCTTACAAGAGGATCCCTAAAACAAGATTCAGGCCCCTCAAAGTCCCCTTCCCCCTTGGGAGAATTCATCTTTTATTCTTCTAACTGCACATGTTATCTGCCTAACTTTTAGAACTACATTAATAACAATTATAATGTCAAATTTAAAGAAAAAGGGAATGCCATGTTAGAAAGATAACCTTCAGATTTACTCTTTCTGGGACTACTGGAAACTGAGTTAGTTATTTTCAATACATGATTTTCTCTGTAAAATGATATGTTTTAATTGTCTTGTACTTGTGTTTCTGCAAGTTTCAGCACAGAAGAGTAAGAGTGACAACTGCTATCAAAATGCCAGGGGTTCAGTCTAGGTCCTATTGCTCACTGTACAGAAAGCCAGTCATTGAGATGAGTATTTCTGGGTAAGGCCGCTTTATTCCAGTACTGCATTCAAAGAGAATAGAAGGCCAAGTCTCGATTGTGCTTCCTCAACTGACTTAAATTAGGGGTTTATATGACAGGGAAGAAATGTAACTAACTACTTGTGGAAAAACAGGAATTAGAAAGAGGTAAGGAAAAGGAGTTGGTAAAAAGGCATCCGGGGGTCAGCTGGACAATCATGATGGGTGAAGGGTGTGGCATCTCATTGTCCAAATGCCATGATCTGGTGAGTTTCCACTTCTTAATACCAACTGAGAGGGTTTATGGTTGCTTTCCTGACAAAGGAACTCGGGTAAGACAACTACAGGTTTTTAAATTTTAAGACTAAGAGGGTCAGTTTCTGTATTTATTCAAAAAATTCATAAATAGTCACTATGTGGGGGAAATTCGGCTGATTTCACAACTGCCCCCAAAATTCCACCCTCTCAGAAATAATGAATGAGGAAGGTTGTAGGCCAGACATTTTCAAGTTAATGGTGAAATTCTCATTGCCTGTATCTTACGACTGTCTCAAAATAAAACAAAAAGAAAGAAAGAGAGAAAGAAAGAAAGAAAGAAAGAGAGAGAAAAGAAAGAAAAGAAAGAAAAGAAAGAAAGAAAGAAAGAGAGAGGAAGGAAAGGAAGGAAGGAAGGAAGGAAGGAAGGAAGGAAGGAAGGAAAGAAGGAAGGAGAAAAGGAAAGAAATGAAAGAGGATGAGACTGCGTAGACTCATGTGTTCTATACTCATCTGAGATGAAGCTACCCCAAAGATCAAATTCAGAAATAAAAGACGTACAATGTGCTTACTACATTAGGGCTGAAAAAAATACTAACATTTGAATAATTTTAAATTATACTTAAAACCTTCCACATAGAGCTATACACTTTATTCATTAAAAAGTAACAATCCCCCAAATCTCCATCTTGAATTCCCACACGTTTTGGGAGGTACCCCATGGGAGGTGATCGAATCATGAGGGCAGGTCTTTCCCGTGCTGTTCTCATGGTTGTGAATGAGTCTTATGAGATCTAACGGTTTTTTAAAAGGGCATATTCCCCTACACAAACCCTCTTTTTCTGCCTGCCACCATCCCTGTAAGATGTCACTTGCTCCTCGCCTTCCACCCTGATTGTGAGGCTTCTCCAGGCTTAAACTGCACTTAAATCTAAGTCCAGTTAAACCCCTTTCCTTTGTAAATTGCCAGGTCTTGTGTATATCTTTATCAGCAGCATGAAAACGAACTATAACAATGTATCTAAAACTTTGAAATTTTAAAAGATGACTAAAGATGTGTAAGTTTAGGTTTTGTTTCTAAAGTTCAAAGAGGTATATTACTAAATTAAGTTTATATGCATGTATACACACTCACAAATACATGCACATGTAAACACACACAAACACACACACACAATCTCTGGACTCACTTATTATGTTTATTCAAATCCAGCAGCCAAATTATTTAATAAATTTTTTAAATAATTTTTTAAAATGTTTAAATTGTTTAATAAATGTGACACACTTTATTAATATTCTTTCCATGATTACATTTTGACCAATTGTTCAATAACAGGACAAAGGTTTTCTGAATTTTGTCATAGGAAGTGATATAATACTGGCATATTTTATTTATTTATTTATTTTTATTTTTTTTTTATTTTTTTTTATTATACTTTAAGTTCTAGGGTACATGTGCATAACGTGCAGGTTTGTTACATAATACTGGCATATTTTAAACTAAAATATCTTTAGAGGTCAAAGGTATAAGGGAACTTTTAAAACTGTGCCTTAGCATTTCATATCATAGTCTTTCATTTTAACACATTTTAATAAAGAGGAAAAAAGCTGGCATTTAATGAGCAAAATTCTGGGATACAAAGTCAATACACTTATTTAATACATATCTTGATGACTCAATCTTGATCATATATCTTTATAAGAAAAAGCTACAGTATGTCATATTCTTTGATCTTGAGATTATCTGTTAGATCTGCCTTGGGTGACATTTATCTACACTTTTATGTTATTCATAGCTCTATTAAGTATGGATTGTAATATCAGAGTGTTAAAAATGCTGGCATTTCGGGTATTATGTTATAACTTTAATATTTCTATATAATATTTCCCTTTACACTTTCTCTTTTTATCCAGAAATCTAACCTAAAATTTGAAAAGTAATTGCTGATGCCCCATCTATTTACTGTTTTTATGCCAGACATAAAACTGACTACTGGATAAATGATAAAGTTTGTGCAGCATCAGTGTCCCCATTTCACATCCTCACTCTGTGCAACCATGCTCCAATTCACAGAGAAACCATATTTTCACCAACCAGAAAGGAGGCGCTCGAAAACACTTCTGTAACTACTCTAGAATTTTCTGCTTCAAAAAAAAAAAACCTGATAAAAGTGTATGGTAAAAATATATTTTCTGTTTGGCAGTAATTAAGCTTAATATCAACTATGTAAATATATAAACTTACCAAATGATAAATTTTGATTTTTGTTTTGATTCTTTGCAGTTAAATGCTCTTTATTTATACGGTAACTAAATTGCTCATGTTACTTTTAAAAGAATGGCATGAAGTGACTGACAGTGAAAAAGATCATTAGTCTATCCAGGTGGAAATAAGTAAGCCATCATTTATGTGGTATAATTTATGTTTATTGCTTATGTATTTCTTGAGCAAAGTCACATAGGACACTGGATGATGGAAAGCAAAATGGAGGAAAAATGGAAATCTGTGCATGTAGCAGAGCAATGCCAGTTTATTTACTTATGGAGCTACCAAATCATCCTCCGGCTAAAAGAAAGTGGATCTGATGGCATAGCTGATAAATTAATGTCAGCATTATGGAATGTCATTTTTTCAAATGTATTTATTCATCTTAAAATTGAAATATAAAATTTTATGTGTTTATCATGTACAACATAATGTTTTAATATATATTCTTAAAATACATACACAACACATTTTAAAAACTATATAGTATATATATGTATATGTAGCATAATGGCTAAATCGAGCTAATTAGCAAATGTATTACCTCACATAGTTATCATTTTTGTGGTGAGAACACTTAATATTCATTTTCTTTGCATTTTTAAGATTGTAATACATCATCACTAACTACAGACACGATACTGCACGATAAATCTCTTGAACTTATTTATCCTATCTAAATAGACTGATGTGTCCTTTGGCCATTATCTCCCAACCACTCCCCTTAACCACCCCAGTCTCTGGTAACCAACACCATACTCTCAAATTCTATGAGATCAATTTTTTAGTCCACATAGGAGTGAGATTATGTGATATTTGTCCTTCTGTTACTGAATTATTTCACTCAATATAATATATTCCAGGTTCATTCATCTTATTGCAAATTGCAGGATTTTCTTATTTTTATGGGTGAATAGTGTTTCATGGTATATATACCACTTTTTCTTTATCTATTCATCCACGGTCAGACATTTAGCCTGATTCAATATTTTGGTTATTGTGAATAGTGCTGCAATCAATATGAGAATGCAGATAGTTTTTCATTACACTGATTTTATTTCCTTTGGTTATACCCAGTAATGGGATTGTTGGATCATAGATCTATTTTTACGTTTTTGAGTAACCCCTACACTGTTTTCCATAATGATTGCACTAATTTACATTCCCAGTAACAGTTTGCAAGGGTTCCTTTTCTCCACATCCTCCCCAACAGCTGTTAACCTTTCGTCTTTTTGATGATCCCCTTTCTAATTGAAGTCAGGAGATATTTCACTGTTGTTTTGATTTTCATTCTTCTATTGATTAGTGATGTTGAGCATTTTTTATGTGTCTGTTGGCCATCTGTGTCTCTCCTTTTGAGAAATGTTTATTCAGATCTTTTTCCCATTTCTAATTGGGTTTTTTCTTTGTATTGAGTTGTTTAAGTATATATTTTAGTTATTAACCTCTTATCAATGTTCAGTTTGCAAATATTTTCTCCTATTCGGGAGGTTATCTCTTCACTCTGTCGATTGTTTCCCTTGATGTACAGAAACATTAGTGTGGTGTAATTCCATTTGTCTGTTTTTGCTTTGGTTATTTCGAGGACCTGTCCATAAAATTATTGCTAAGACTAATGTCTTAGAGCTTTTGGCCTGTGTTTTCTTCTACTGGTTTCATAGTTCCGGATCCTACATGTAAGTCTAATCCATTTTGAGTTGATTTTCATATATGATGAGAAAGACAAGTCTAAATTCATTCTGCTGCATGTAGATTTTCAGTTGATCCAAGAGTATTTATTGAAGAGACTGTTCTTGCCCCACTGTGTGTTCTCTGCAAGTTTGTCAAAAATCAATTAGCTGCCAATTCATGAATTTACTTCTGGACTCTATTCTATGCCACTGGTCTATGTTTCTGCTTTTACACCAGTACTATTCTATTTATGTTACCAAAATTTGTAGTATATTTTAAAGTCAGGTAGTGTGATGCCTCTAGCTTTGTTCTTTTTGCTCAAGATCACTTTGACTATTCTGGGTCTTGTTGTTCTATAAGAATCTGAATTTTTAAGAGCTAAAGTGATTCAGCCTATTTTATTTTGCATACATGCAACATATTGTCATTATTCCTAATTTGTAAGAAGTAAACTGAATTGTAGTTAGCACTTTTGTAGAATAATCACTTCAGTATAAACACTACTAACAAAAAATCTTCTGTGGAACATACAAGTTTAAAGTTACTATATTACTCTGTGTGTGTGTGTGTGTGTGTGTGTGTGTGTGTGTGTGTGTATCATTGAGGATGTTTTTACCAGGCTTCCTATCACTTGTGAGTATGTTTCTATCATTGAGAATGTTTTCACCAGGCATTTTTAATGTACATAAAAAGTAAATAAAACTATGACCAGAAGATTGGAGAATAACTTATTATTATTTCTTATCTTCCCTTTAAAATGAATCTCATGTTGTGACTGATATTTCTTTTACTTTTTCTACATTCTGTAGTCACTTGAATTTTATTTTATTCTCTTGACTATTATCATATCACTGTTTTAATTTTTCAGAGCAGCTTTCCTCTCTATAACTCCAGTGGAATTTTAATTCCAATAATGACAACCCCATCCAGGATCTATGATTTTTAGGAAGAAAAAAAGGAAAAGGTACGAGAGAAATAACTGTGTGTGGGCATCTCTGCTGTTGTGACTGTGTATGTTTCATTCTATACAGACTATTTTGGTCAAAGAGCTAAATCACTTCCTCTAAACAAGTTTCCCAAGTATACAAACTGAAACACATTTTTAAACTTATACCTGCCAAATTCTTGTGTGTGTTCCTCATTTGGACTTCTACTCTGGGAAAATAATAGGGTATCATGTATTATTTCTTGTTTCTAATTTTACTGATGATTACAATGAGGCTTAAAATGAACTTAAGGACTTCTGGTCTCAACAATAGCATGCAACGTGTTTGAAAGCGGTCATCCCTATCCTTATCAACAACTGGATCAACTAAATACCAGTGACTTTTCTTGGACCCATTAGAAAACAGAGGGTACAACACAAACCACCACCCAGAAACCTGAGGAAAAGAGCACTTTCAGAGAATCATAGCAGATAAATACTAGTATGAAGCAGAAACACAAGAAATCATAAACTGCTAAGAACAATTAAATCATAATCCAGATCAATTTATGAAGGCTTGAGTGTGAATTAAAAGGAGAGTGACAATTTCCAGGGGACTTCAGTCTTATGATGTCCCAACATATTGGTGAAGTTTCCCTCCAGGATCCCCAACAGGTTCACAATGTGGAGTGGTAACAACAATTCTCTTGTGGCTCTGATGAGAGGAAGCTCTTATGAAATGTATGTCCCAAACCTTTTTCCTAAATTAGGGTGTGCTGTCTAGAGAAAAGGATGTTGCCAGAGCACAAATCTAAAACACACAGAGGGAAGAAGACTTCTCTACACTATAGGTCCATTTTCTCTTCCTGTTGCATCTAAGATTAAAAATAAAAGAAAATGAAACATAGTCAACAGGGTGCAAAAGTTCCAGGAAATATATTAGCAACACTGTAGCCAGAGGAGAAGGAGGAGGGGGCAGAGGAATATTGCCAGTGGAACTACTTATGAAGGTCACAGGCCAAAGACAGAGACACTAAAGGACCGTGACTTAATCAAGACATTAGAGCGCACAACCACTCCCCTCTACTTTACCAGCACACTAATAGGGCTCTAGTATAATAATAGTAAATTATGGCATAAAGAGGGTACAAAACACACATTCATAGATAGGAAGTTCTTAGAAAAGCTCAAAGTCAAGATGGGACAAAAACATAAAAACAGTAGAAGAATTTGAAGCCTCTGATACCTCTAGTAAGGAGAAACTTCTAGCAAAACTAATATCTAAATCCACACAAAAATATATCTGAGATCTTATCACAAGCAGCTTCAACAAAAGCAAAATATTACAAAATGCAAGATAAATCACACTCTGAAGATACAAGGCCAAAATGAGCTATGACAATGTTAAAATTATCATACTATTTATATAACAGTAATTAATATAAAAAAGTAGACAACATTCAATGACAAATAAATATTGTAAACAGAGAGCCAGAAACAGTGAAAGAATCATAAGAACATTTTGGAAATCAAAAACAGTAAAAAATAAAAACAAACAATGACTGTTGAACTCATCACTAGATTTAACATAGATATGGAAAAATCAGAGATCTTAAATATTGAAACATTGATTTGATATTTTAAATATTTCTTATTGGTTACCTTATACTCTAATAATATCAAAAATTAAGTGAAGATGCACTAAAGTAATCCTCTTTGTAATAGAACATGAAGTTATTTATAATAATTTATGTTTATTTGACAATTTTGGTAAGTGTTAAGTGGTCAGATACTTTCAGCTGCAACTCTTCCTCTGTGTAAAATACAGACTCCATTGAACTATAAAATATTATAAAATCCAGGATATTGAAGTGTAAAATACAAGAATAAAGAAATTAATATTTAGTTAATGGCTCTTTTTTTCTAGAAAAATAATACGTATAATTACTTCCTCTATTTTTAAGGACCTAATGTTAGTGTAGAGCTTAATCCTTTTCAATGCACTGTTTTAATATCGAAGTACTAGTGTTATAAAAATTGTCAGAATCAAAACTTAGTCACTTGTGTTTAAAAACAAATGATGCTGAAAAATAGAGCCAGGGAAGGCTATCAAGAATACTATGCATTAATTCCTTATAACACAAACTATCACAAAAGACTGTAAAAAACACAACCTTGCAAAAAAAATTTAAAATCATACACACACACAAAATACTTCTGTGAGGAAATATGTGTAACAAATGCCTATCCAACCTTGGACTGGCATCACTATTGTCATTGATCCTTGTAGCCAAGAATAATTATCTCAAAACAATTATTTAATTCTCCATAATTTTCCATTAAAAACCATGGTCTTTCTTTACCTCATTGAATATGAACATAGTTTGCTATGGCACCCATAATCTCATTGCAATGCATTGCCCTATTGCTAAATAAATATTATTAAGAGTCTCTCTGTATATGTAGGTTGACTGTGTGTGTGTGTCTATGTTTGTGTGTATACACTGTCAACCTACATAACAATATACACATATATTAATAGGTATAAACACATATGTATGTTAACATATGTATGTAAATGATTTGGGAGCAAAAATAAACATTCTAAATGGTGGGCTCAGAATGTCTAATTAAAAGTAACTATGGTGGTTACTGGCATCTAAACACCAGTTCAAACTCCTGATATTGTCTGACAGGATTTATAGGATTTCCTTTGCTCTAAAGAGATTAATAAGAAATGGGATTGGACTCTTTAATATTAACACACGCAAGGTTTTCTGGGAATCCAGACAGTTATATCATGGCCTGTTTTATGCACATTTGTAAAGTAATAGGCAAATTACATGAAGGAAAATTCAGAGCTCAAATAGACATTATTCAAACTCTTTAAAAATGCCTTGTAACCATAGAGTTAACATGTAGAGTCTTCTAAGTTCTCGGTCCAGCTCTGATTTTTTGCCTTCTACTTTGAATTTGCGGAATTTTCTACTGGAGTTGAGATAAAACACTACTTGGTATCCTAGACTAACTTAAAAAAAAAAGTCTTAAAGAGTTTTTGATTGAACAGCTTTCCAAATTACAACAGCTCCATGCTAATCAACAACCTTGACACCTTTTGGAAATGTGAATTTAGATTTGGCCAACAATAGCTTAGGGTGATTCAACAGGTAATTAAATAATTGATATCTTAAAAGAAAAAGAATTAGGTAAATGTTTATAAAAGTGAAGCTCTCAGATCAAATCTTGAGCTCTGAGCATTAATACAAGATATCTTGTTTGGCATTAAAGCTTGTCTTCCAGTCAGGATCCAAAATTTTAAAAGTAAAATAATAAAAACAAAACTGTCAAAATGCTTTCCCACCCACAATGTTTACTCAAGCAACCCAGACTGACAAACAGAAGATAGATTTGTTACTAAAATTCAAGGCTACTTAGAGATTCCATTTGTCTCATACAATTTTAGCAAGTCCTAGCTAAAAAGTAAACATTACAAATTTGACCCTAAACTCATTTAAAACTAAAAAAAGAGAAAAGAGAAAAAAAAATGTTTTGAAAACCAAATTGATTTACCCAGAATTTTGGTTTACAGCCTTTACTAGTTTATCTACTAGAGCAAATAGAGTTTAGCCATCTGAAGAGGTAGCATTTTGCCTGAAATATAATTTGTATCCAGCTGACTCTTATAAAGCAGTGAGTTTGTATTACTGTCTCAAAAGTACTAGTCTAAAATAAAAGCTATAAGGTTTTTGTTTGTGTGTGTGTGTATATGTTTAGGTGTGTTTACACATATGTACATGAACTATGTTATAGTTTGTATCTACATAGTAAAATCTCACAGAATCACCTAGAAATACCTAAAGGAAGTCTATTCAGATTAGCCTAAATAAGTGAGGACTCATAGAAAATATATGTTCACTAATCCAAATGTCTTTTATCACTTAAGTTAATCTTTAATTAAAAAGGTGGTTTCAAATTATACATAAAACATAAATTTAAAAAATAATTTTGAAGACATTTAAAATACATCTTCAAAATTGTCAAGGTATAATTTTTGCCTGGGTTTAGAGGACAGACAGACAGATGTATGTATGACCTCACAAGATGTTTTAAGGGTCAGAAATGCACACAAAGTTTATAAAACTGAACACTCAGCCAAAAACAAAGTATCACTGTTTGCATAACTCTTTGCTGAATAAGACTAATTTAATATTATTGGTTTAGTAAAAACATGCATATCTTCTGAGTTATCAGCAAAATATTCATGTATTTAAATTTAAGGTTTTTATTTAGGTGAGCACCTGAAATTTACAGGCTATAAAAATGGTTAACAGAATAATAACATAAAATGATGACAAGTTTGTCTAATATATACGTTTTCATAAGTAATCTAGGTATAATTAGTATAAATAAATTAGATAAACATAAATGGAATAAATATTTACAAATGAACATTTTGTATAATTTCAAGTGGTTAAGATGCCTAAATGTCCTAAATGTCTAAGTCTTTTTCTTTTCTTTTTTTTTTTTTTGAGTTGGAGTCTTGCTTTTGTCACCCAGACTGGAGTGCAATGGCGCGATCTTGGCTCACTGCAACTTCCGCCTCCAGTGTTCAAGTGATTCTCCTACCACAGCCTCCTCAGTAGCTGGGATTACAGGCATCCACCACCATGCCAGGCTAATTTTTGTATTTTTACCATGTTGGCCAGGCTGGTCTTGAAACCCTGAGCTCAGGTGATCCACCCACCTCATCAAGTCATTTGTAAATAAAATTAAAAAACTAAAACTAATTGTTGAACATGAGTTCAACATAAAACATAAGAAAAAACATAAGTTTTATCTTGGGTCCTATAAACAAAGACTAACTATATTTGGGTCTATTAATAAACATAAAAAATTATGTTCTGGAAAACATTGTTCCTAAAAAGTACAAAATGGTTATCATCTATAAAATACTGATATGTGACAGACTGTCCAAAATTTCTTTTTAAATATTAAAGTTATTGAGTGTTAAAATCATTATATTATTTATATATAGTTTTGTATATAAAGTACACTAAAAACGTAAAGTGTGTTTATAATGAGAAAAAGCATAAAAAAGGCATACGAATGCATTCTTTATTGAGGAAGAAAAGATAATCTTGTCTAATTCAGAAGTTATTTAAAGGTTGTTTCAAAGTAAGTATTTAGAAAAAATAGTAAATAGGAGAGAGATGTTTTAAAAAGTTATGGGTATGAAGACATATTTTTGGTTTAGAAGCTTAAAGAAAATAATTATTCTGTTGGAGAAAAATATTATGTGGCAAATTTTTGGCCTTATCTAAAATTGCAGATTATTTAAAATAGAGAAAATACAGGACAAAACAAAAAAATATAAGCATGCAATCAAAAGTCTGTGCAGTATGTGAAAGGCTTATAAATTTTGTCTATGATCAACTTGGCTGTAATTAGAAGAAAATCATACATAAAAGTATTTCTAAAGATTGGTCTATGGTATTACAAATGTAGATATGGGCTGGGTGTGGTGGCTGACGCCTGTAATCCCAGCACTTTGGGAGGCCAAGGCGGTCGGATCATGAGGTCAGGAGATCAAGACCATTCTGGCTAACACAGTGAAATCCCGTCTCTATTATAAAATAAAAATAATTATCCAGGCACGGTGGCGGGCGCCTGTAGTCCCAGCTACTCAGGAGGCTGAGGCAGGAGAATGGCGTGAACCCGGGAGGTGGAGCTTGCGGTGAGCCAAGATCGCGCCACTGCACTCCAGCCTGGGTGACAGAGCGAGATGTGGTCTAAAAAAAAAAAAAAAAAAAATGCAGATATACAACTAAAAATTTGGTTCCCTATAACAGGGTTTTCTTAAAGCATTGGTTGCAATGCTTATAGTAAATATTGCAAAAAGTTTAGATTTCTAATTCTAAAATGTTTTTTAACAGCCCTTTTCAAAACTGCAGTTTTTATTTCTGCCATATTTATTTATGAGATTTATTTAATTTCCCTCTTTTCAATCTGAAAATGATAATTTTACTTCTTGAGGTAGAGTTTTCCTCTTGAAGCTTCTCAGAATCTTATCTCAAAAATTTAGCTTTTGCTGTATATCACCGCATGTTACTTACAGGTAATGTACAATTGCCCTCAGTTCTCTCTCTCCTTGAAAAAACCTGAGACAATAACTTTCTTCTTTAACATTTTTGTCAGTTCCTAGAACACTTTTCTCTGGGTTTAACTCTGCTGCTATTGCCCGATGCTAAAATTGACATCTAAAGGCCTAAGAAACAATGTTTCTATTAAGTGTATTTTGATTTTATACTCTTAACTTTTCTTGATATGTCTAAATAGTTCCATGTAACCAGGAAACTCCAAATACTGCTGCTAAGAGCCATGATTCCACAGTTTAAGGTAGTGGTTTCCTTGTTTACATTTCTGTATACTGCGGTGTACACTTATAATCTCGGACACACCCTTTTTTGTCTGACTAAATTCAAGTACTGTTTTTATCAGGTTTGACTTCCAGGTTGTCTAAAACGGCTTCCCATTATAAAAAACAATCAGATTGGAAAAGTTTTTTTTTTTTTAATTTTTGGTAACTGGCCTGAAAAATAAAGATTTTACATTTCATCAGGATAATATCCTGTGTTGCCTTTACTAGGTTTCTGATTACTTAGAAGAGAGTGTGGTGATTCCTCAAAGACCTAAAGACAGAAATGCCATTCAACCCATCCCAATACCGAGTATCTACCCAAAGGAATGTAAATCATTCTATTATAAAGACACGTGCATGCCTATGTTTATTACAGCACTATTCACAAAAACAAAGACATGGAATCAACCTAAATGCCCATCAATGATAGACTGGATAAAGAAAATGTGGTAAATATACACCATGGAATACTATACATCCATAAAAAAGAATGAGATCATGTCCTTTTCAAGGGCGTGAATGCAACGGTAGGTCATTATCCTTAGAAAACTAATGGAGGAACAGAAAACCAAATACTGCATGTTCTCACTTGTTCTCACTTATAAGTGGGAGCTAAATGATGAGAATACATGAACACATAGAGGAGAACAACAGACATTGGGCTTATCGGAGGGTTGAGGTTGGGAGGAGGGAGAGAATCAGGAAAAACAGCTAATGGGTACCAGGCTTAATAACTGCGTGATGAAATAATCTGCACTATAGACTCCCATGATACATGTTTACCTATGTAACAAACCTGCACATGTACCCTTGAACTTAAAATATAAGTTTTTTTTAAATGAGCTTTAAATGGGTTGATGATTTAATTTATATAATTTTCTGTATTGCTTTTGAAGTCTTTTGATTATCGCTCTTATTAAATGACTGTTATTTTACCATGACCTGTGACTCTGTTTTGGTCAAGTATTTTGAACCTTCTGACACCTTTGACAGTCTTCTTCAAGAACAACATTTTAAATTAAATCTTTTTCACATAGAATGAATTTGAAATTTTCCAGATGATCCCCTGGAGGGCTTCAAATAATATATATCTCTCATCTTACAGAGAGGTTAAATGATAAGGCTTATTTGGCAAATAGCATGGAAAACATTATCAAATAACAACTGAGGATAGATATTTTTTCAGTTATAATTATATGTATATTATTGATATGAATATTTGAAAAATTGTATACATCCATAAAAATCTATTATCAGTTATAGTTTCAGTTGTTCAGTTAAATCTTTAAAGTTATATTTATATGGATATGTTATTAATGTTCATATTCTAAGGATTATGTAAAATGTATAAAACTCTGATAGTCTTGATGTAACACTGACAGTCATGATTCTGGTTGATATCTTACAAGGCTTTATGTAATATGAATACAAATCGAGTCACTTGTCTTTAAAAGAAAACAACAGAGCCAAGGCATGCTATAAAGAGATGGCTCTTATACATAAATGATTGATAACAAAAACTAACCCAAAAGACTCTGTATTAGTTCGTTTCACACTCCTATAAAGAACTACCTGAGATTGGGTAATTTATAAACAAAAGAGGTTTAATTGACTCACACTTCCATATAACTGGGGAGGCCTCAGAAAACTTACCATCATGGCAGAAGGCAAAGGGGAAAGCAGCACATCTTACACGGCAGCAAGAGAGAGAGAGAGAACAAGTGAGGACGAAAGTACCACACTTTTAAACCATCAGAACTCGTGAGAACTCACCCAGTATCACAAGAGCAACATGGGGGAAGCCACCAAAATGATCCAATCACCTTCCACCAGGTCCCTCCCTTGACACATGGGGATTACAATTTGAGATGAGATTTGGGTGGGGACTGGAGCCAAATTATATCAGACTATAAAAATGCAACTTTGAGCAAACGCCACTGTGGTTTATACAAAAAAATATTTTTCAAGGACAGCTGTCTAGAAAATGCCTGTTTAACCTTGTCCTGGCACTACCTTTGTTATTGATCCTTATAGCCAATAGTATAGATCTAAAAACAATTATATAATCATCCTGATTTTGATTAAAAAAAAAAAACTGTCTAACTGTACCTCACTGAATTCATACACAGATTACTATGGCTCATGTATTTTCATTGCAATGCCTTATTTCTGAATAAATACCATTTTCTTTTAGAGATCTTTTCTCTGTTTATTTAGGTTGACTGTGCGTATGTACATGTGTGCATGTGTACATGTGTGAGTGTGTGTGTGTGTGTGCTTTTGCCCACTAAGTCTTAAACAGAGTTCTATTCCTGTAATTATTAGCTATGGAATAAGTTATAGAAGAAAAATAAAACAAAGCAAAAAGTAGAAAGCATCAAAACACACATTCACAGATACACACGTGTTTATTATAACATTGCTTAAAATTAATATTAATTATGCATTTTGTGTTAACAATTTAATTATTAAATGTGCCAGTAAAAATGAAATATCAGCGTTATGAGTTGCATAAGGCACTATATTTGAGTAGATTATAAATAAAAAGTAAGAGTTTTTAAAAGATAAATAAGCATGCATCAATGATGTTTATAGAAATATATCAAACACATTGGTAAATCAAATTGGATATTGTTTATAACACTGAATTATCATACAGTTTTTATAGGTAATGTAGCAGATTATTAATTGAAAATGGAAAAAGTACGGTCATGTTCTAGAAGAAAGAATAGGAGTTCTGAAGATGAAATCTCATTCGAAGTATAAATTTACTTAGATAATGAAAATTGTCCTTTAGATTCAAAGTTTAATATTTAAAATTGTAGAAAATATACATAAGAAAAAGAAAAAAATGGAGATTGAGCATTGATCTAAATAAAATATATTTTGTTAATAATGAAGAATAGAAAATATAAAGCCAAGCCACATCAACACTTTTTGAAGGTTTATGCTATAGTGAACATAAAGTTAGTCCTCATCTGCTAGAATTATGCTTTCCTTTTCCTGAGACTATCTTGAGTTCAATAAAAACCTATCACTTTAGGTTCGTGAGTGAAACAACATAAACTAGTGAATCTAATATAAGATGTGTTTTGCTTATTGTAGTTTCTTTGACAATAGCAATAATAGACAAAAGCACCTAGAAAAAATGGATAGGAAATTGTAATAGTTAATTTTATGTGTCAACATTACTTGGCTACAGGATATCAGGATATTTGTCTAAACATTACTTTCAGAATTTCTGTAAAGGGTTTTTTTGAGATTTTAACATCTAAATTGATAGACTGAATAAAGCACATTATTCTTCCTAATGCAGGTGGACCTCCTCAGTCAGAACAAAGCCTGAATAGAATAAAAAGCCTGGCCCTCCCTCAAATAAGAAATTATTTCTCTCTGACTTACCCCAAGATGCAAGGTAAGTTTTCTTCTGCCTTTATATTTCAACTGAAACATCAGGCCTTTCTGGGACTCCAGCTGTCTGACCTTTGGACTCAAACTAAAGCATCAGCTGTCCAGGTTCCAGTACAGAGATATGTCTATTGCGTTAGTCTGTTCTCATACTGCTAATAAAGATATAGCTGAGTCTGGGTAATTAATAAATGAAAGAGGTTTAATTGACTCAACAGTTCCACAGGACTGAAGAGGCCTCACAGTCATGACAGAAGATGAATGAGGAACAAAGTCACGTCTTACATGGTGGCAAACAAGAGAGCTTGTACAGGGGAACTTCCATTTATAAAACCATCAGACCTCATGAGACTTACTCACTACCACAAGAACAGTATGGGGAAAACCACTCCCATGATTCAATTACCTCCACCTGGCCACACCCTTGACACATGGGCACTACAACAATTCAAGGTGAGATTTGGGTGGGGACACAGCCAATCCATATCATCAATAAATAAGTTTTGTTTCACATAACATTTAATAGATAATAGTTTCTATTGTTACATCTTATGTTAATAGTTAAGTATATTTTTTATTTTAATTCACAGGCTCTCAAACCAATATATCATATGTAGATTTTAAAACCCATCCAGTAATGCCTGTGATGTTTCTGATAAACTAATTTTAATAAACCTATCAAAGCATTTTTCTTAATCCATTCATATATTCCTAAAATTTGATGCATCTATCCTCTAGTATTTAACTGTTTATTGATTATTAATATTGAACATTTATCATCTTTCATTAAATAATAGTCATTTATTAACAAACTGAGTTTTTCTCCTTTGATGATTTTATATGGATTACTAAAACAAAAGATTTTAATGCTTCATTTGGGTATTTTAAATTCTATTGTTTGCTATTTTAAAATATATTTGAAAACTTTATTTTATTTATTTATTTACTTATGTATTTTGAGACAGAGTTTTGCTCTTGTTGCCCAGGCTGGAGTGCAATGGTGCAATCTCAGCTCACTGCAACCTCCGCCTCCTGGGTGCAAGCAATTCTCCTCCCTCAGCCTCCCGAGTAGCTGGAATTACAGGCATGTACCACCACACTTGGCTAATTTTGTATTTTCAGAAGAGACAGGGTTTCTCCATGTTGGTCAGGCTGGTCTTGAACTCCTGACCTCCGGTGATCCGCCCACCTTGGCCTCCCAAAGTGCTGGGATACAGGTGTGAGCCACCATGCCTGACCTGAAAACTTTAAATTTGTTATCAAAATTATTCAATATTCAGCTTGTATATGATTAATATTTTTTGCTTAAGAAAGTATTATCAGCTATTTATCTTCATCTTCTTCTTTCTTAATAATTTATCCATAGCGGCCAACACAGTATCACTATTATTGCCACAAAAATACAATTAAAAACTAAACACATTGATTTTGGACTTTGAGTCCCCAAAATTGTGAAAAACACATTTCTGTTTTTATAAGCCACCCAGTGTGTGCTACTGTCATATAGCAGCCCAAACTGACTAAGACAACCATTGATGACAAACTCTTAGTTTAGCATACATGCATAAATCTGTATCTATACATGTATATCTAAATCTATTTAGAGATAAATATATAACATGTATATATTCAAATGCATATATATATGCAACGTGTGTATAAGTTTATACATTATCAAAATTCCAATGATATGCTTCACAGAAATAGAAAACCTAATTTGTATGAAACCACCAAAAAACCCAAACAACCAAAGCAACGTGTGTATAAGTTTATACATTATCAAAATTCCAATGATATGCTTCACAGAAATAGAAAACCTAATTTGTATGAAACCACAAAAAAAGCCAAACAACCAAAGCAATCTTGAGCAGAAAGAACAAAGCTGGAGGCATCACATTACCTTACTTCAAAATATACTGCAAAGCTATACTAATCAAAACAGCATGGTACTAGCATTCAAAAAAGACATATAGAGCACTGGAACAGAATAAAGAACCCTGAAATAAATTCACACCCTTATGGTCAATTAATTTTCAGCAAAAGTGCCAAAAGCACACAATGCATAAAGAACAGTCGTTTTAGCAAATAATATTGGAAAAAGTAGATATCCACATGCAAATAATATAATTAGGTCCTTATCTTACGTCATATATAAAAATTAACTTGAAGTGGATTAGAGACTTAAATGTAAGACCTGAAACTATAAAAGTACTGGAAGAAAACATAGAGGACAATCTTCATGATGTTTCTCTGGGCAATGATTTTTTGAATATAAGTATATACATGTATGCATGTGTGCATGTATATATTGTTCAGAAATATCTAAATATATTAGATAAATTAATCAACTTTATATTTATAAATATATTGTTTAATTTATAACAGATAATATATTTAAATTGGATTACCTTCTTTGCTCCCTAAGAGGCAGTTGACAATATCTGGAGATATGTTAGATTATCCCAGTGGCAGGATGAATCTGCCCTCTAGTGTGTGGAGGCCAGAAATGCTGCCAAATATTCTGTAAGACCCAGGAAGACTCCCATCATAAAGAATCCTCTAGTTTAAAATGTTACCAAGGTTGAAACACTCTCCCCCAGGATAATCCTGGGGATCCCCAAATCTTCATAAATCCTGAATGAATTGGAACATGTTGAAATAGGCATCTCAAATTTTACTTGGTTATTTATGCATTTAATAAAAACATGTACTATATACTTACTTTATAAATTCACAAAATTCAACCCAGTTTATGCATAGTCTATGCGTGTATATCATATGTATAGATGTTTGTGTACAATCTACCAATTTTTTAAAACAGAGTAATTATATATACTCTGGGATCCAGAGGGCACCCTATGCTCTTGCTACTAGAAAGCCTGTCTCCCAGTGACCTTGCTTTTCCATTCTGTTCCCAAGTGTAACACCTGGTTGGTCCTGCAGGGCAAGCAGTGTCATCCTCCGCTAGGCTATGAGTATATGTGAGTTATAAAAGATTTTTACTCTCATCCTTACAGTGTTAAATGTCATGTGCTGAGACATCTTGTACTAAATCCTTCCTCACAAATGAGGTAAGTAGGAGACAATTCAAGTACTTACTGGGCACATAAGGTAGAAGCAGTTGAAGATAGTTATTAGGTTAATACTCATGCCAATTATTTGCAGCTCCCTATTTCTCCTGGAATCATGTTGTTTGGGAGTTAGAGCTGAGGATTTTTTTTTCAAACACACTTTTTATCAGTTTTGCAGCTCCTACTCTAGCTGAAATAACTAACATTCCTTTCCTATCCAGGGAGAAAAAAAAAAAAAAATAAAGCATGGTAAAAGTTATCTGCTACACTTTAGTAGGCATTTCTGTATTTCTTTTTTTATTCCAATTCTCCCCAAGTTAATGGTTACATCCTGCAAAATAATTATCGAATCCCAATATAACATGCTGTGAAATCCTCCCTGTCCCAACTGCTGACAACTATTGTGCATCAGAGACATTTTCCCCAACATTTTCATGGGACCCAGAAATAGGCCCTATAACAAACCAAGCATATACTCAGTTTAAGTCTATTGAACAATATTTTAATGTTATCTGCATAAAAAGGTACAACAGTATGCATTTGACCTCTTTTATAATCAGTTTTCTCACTGGGTACCAAATGCCTGATTATGGCAAGGACTTGAAAGCCAGCTAAGCCATCATTCAATCCTGGGTTGAATTCTATAAAAAATTAAAGTAAGAAACAGGGATAAGAGCCAGTGCCTTGTCACAACACATACTTTTTCCACACAGCAATATTTACCAGCTGGTTAGTAGAATATGTATGAAAAACTGAATGTTTTATTAATTACATTGACCTAAATCTGCTGGAGAAATAACATTTTCAACTACCCCAGAAGTTCTCAAATTTGTATGAGTTGCATTAACATATTTACACAAATTCAAGCACTTCTCCATCATTAGTAAGCACATTTGGCTGCATTCTGTTGGTCTGCTCCTCTCTCTGCATGATTCTTGTCGTGCCTATGTTTATATTTGTCACAATTATGTTTCTACATTTATGTATCTATGTTATAAACAGCTAGTTGTGTACTAATATCCAGTCTCTTCTACTTTCATTGTAAGGAAATCCTTAACTTTGAAGTAGGATCATAACCAGTTGTAATAATGCAAACTGAATTTTGCCATGACTAAGTTATTTAATTGATTGGGAATTGGATATGTGTATTAATTCATTCTCACACTGCTATAAAGAACTTCCCAAGTCTGGGTAATTTAGAAAGAAAAGAGGTTTAATTGACTCGTAGCTCCACATGACTGGTGAGGCTTCAGGAAACTTATAATCATGGTGGAAGGTGAAGGGGAAGCAAGGCGCCTTCTTCACAAGGCGGCAGGAGGGAGAATGAATGCAGGAGGAACTACAAAACACTTTTAAAACCATGAGATCTTGTGAGAACTGCCCCCATGATTCAATTACCTCAACCTGGTCTCTCCCTTGACACATGGAAATTATAGAGATTACAATTCAAGATGAGATTTCTGGGTGGGGACACAGCCATATCATACCAATATGTATAAAAACAGAACAACAACACAGAAGTGCTATGTGATTCTTCCCCAAACAGCAAGGTAGATGATCACGAGGATAAACAGACATGCACGAGAGTAGGAAACAGGGTTAGTCCTGTTATGTCTTAGTTTCTTTAACTAGGAAGTGGTAATGTAACAATTCTAATTTACAAGTTTGTGAGGACTATTAAACATTGAATTCCTAGCACAAATCTTAGCACAGCATGTAAACTCTGTAGTTCGCTTTGTTTTATATTTTTGCGTAATAATTTATATATTCTGGAGGTATGATTATGTCTCTGGTGAAATTTTACATCTTCAAGGTACAAAATTGTGTCACCATTAGTTACAGGTGAAATTAGTGTGTAGAAGTATTCAGGATTAAAAAATAGTTATTGAAGAGTAGGATATAGTATAATTTTTGTTCTAGACTCATGGATTAAATAAATGTCAGAAATCAAGTTAGTGTAACGGATGCTATACATCAACAGCATTTGCGGTTGAAGAATGATTACAAAAATTATAAATGGAAGGCATACAATTACAAACAAGGAAATTAATATAAGGAACACTCTGAGGCTATTTGTTGACAGAGGTCACATGCAACACATACACACTTCCTTATACAGTTCTTTGCAAATTATTTTACTTTTTATCTTTCATGTTTTTAAAAATTTCAACTTTTATTATAGATTAAAATGTACACATGCAAGTTTTTTACATGGGTAAATTGGAAATTCTGTGATGCTGAGGCTTGGGGTCCCAATGATTCTGTCACCTAGGCAGTAAGCATAGTACCCAACAGGTGGTTCTTCACCCGTATGCCCTCTGTCCCTTCCCCATCTAGTGGTCTCCAGTTTCTATTGTTTCCACCTTTACATTCATACATATTCAATGTTTAGTTCCCACTTAGAAGTGAGAACATGTGGTATTTGGTTTTCTGTTTTTGCATTACGTCACTTGGGGTAATGGCCTCCAGCTCCATCCATGTTGCTGCAAAGCACATTTCATTCTGTTTTATGGCTGCATTGAATTCCATGTGATGCTTTTTTTTCCCCCTCAATCCAGTGCTGGTGAGCACTTAGGCTGATTCCATGTCTTTGCTATTGTGAATGGCACTGCAATGAACATATGGGTGCATAGGTCTCTTTAATAGAATGAATTATTTTCCTTTCTGTATATAACCAGGAGTGGGATGGCTGGGTTTAATAGCACTTCTACTTAATCTCCGAACTGCTTTTCACAGTGTTGAACTAGTTTGGATTCCCTTCAACAGCGTTTAAGTGTTTATTTTCTCTAAAGTCTTGTTAACATCTGTAAGTTTTTGGCTTTTTAATAATAACCGTCATGACTGGTGTGAGATGGTGATCTCATTGTGGTTTTGATTTGCATTTCTCTTATAGTGATGTCAAGCATTTTTTCCATATGTTTGTTGACTGCATGTATGTCTTCTTTTGAGAAATGTCTGTTCATATCCCTTGCCCACCGTTTAATGGGACTCTTTTTGTGCTTGTTGTTTTGTTTAAGTTTCTTGTAGATTCTGTATAACAGACATCCTACAAAATTATTTATTTGAGTAATTTGATATTCATAGAAAATGTGAGCAGAAAGTAGGGAGATTTCCCACATAACCCCTCCCTCACAAATTCATAGACTTCCTTATTATTACCATCCCCCACTAAAGTGGCACTTTTTCTACAAGTAATAAACAAATGTTGATGCAATTTTTATTACCCAAAGTTCATTATTTACATCAGGGTTCATTCTTGTGCATTCTATAAGTTTGAACAAATGTATAATGACATGAATCTAACATTGTAGTAGATACAGAGCGGTTTCACTGCCCTACAGTTTTTCTGGGTTCCACCTACTTATTCATCCTTCACTTCCCTCTATTCCCTGTCAAATGGTAATTTTTTTCTATCTTCATGGATTGACTTTTCCAGAATGTCATAGTTTGAATCATATTATATGTTGCCTTTAAAATTATTAACTTTTCACTTAGTAACATGATTTAAAGTTCCCCCATGTATTTTCATGGATTGATATCTCATTTTTTTTAGCGCAGAATAATTTTTTTTTTAATTTGAATACACTACAATTTAGTTATTCACTCACCTACTGAAGGACGTAGTGGTTGCTTTCAAGTATTGGCAATTATAAATAGTGTTGCTATAAACATCTATGTTTTGGTCTGAGTGTGCCCCGCCCCCAAATTTATGTGTTGGAAATGTACACAATACAACACTGCTGCATTGCAACAATGTTGAAAGGTTGGACAAAATGGGAAGTGTTTACATCAGGAGGGTGGAGACTGTACACTGTTGTACTGGAGGTGAAGTTCACGTGGGGTAGGGAGCTGGCCAGTGCAGATGTTGGTGCCTTCTCTGTGCCCTGTAAGCTCAAGTAATCACTCAGGTTGTTGGGGAATTCCTTGCTCTCTGTGCAGTGTTAGTGCAAGGGCAGGGTGTTGTGGGGCCTGGGTCTGTGTCCACCAAGGCTCCATCTCCAATGGTGGTGAGCAGGAGTTGGGGGGGCACACTCCACTACTACATGCTGGGAGGTCAAGTTAAGCAAAACCTACCTGTTCAGACACATGCCAGCAATGTGATGTGGGGAGTTGCTGTGGGCTCAGGGGAAGCTGGAATATGAGGAGGGAGTGTGCAGGCTGGTGCGTGGCCATAGAGGCTATCTTCCTGGAGCTCGCCACCATTCAGGCTTGGTCCACCAGTGCAGAAACTATGGTGTGGGTTCCAGGGCACCCAAGACTGCCCAAAAGCAGGTGTGGCCGGGCTGGGGTGCCAAGAGAGTTCAGCAGACCAAGGAGTGCTCAGGTAGGACCAGCCCTGTCTGATGTGCAAATCCTCCCTGCAGAGATCAGGTCCAACAGTTCTCCTAGGGCTAAAGTCTCCTACGGGAACAAGGTGAACCTAGAGGGATGGAAGTCCCTGGCTGTGTTCCACTACAGCTCCTCCCACACCAAACCCTCTGGGCTCCATGTCATCTGGCTTGCTCCTCCACCACTTTTCTAAGCAGCTCTCCCTATCACCTCGAGTGTCCATGGTGGTTGAGGGGTCCCCTTCTGCTAGAGATCCAGGGCCCCCTGGCCAGAGTGGGTTGCTCCTTGCCTGTTCAACTGACCAATTCCCCTGTAGCTGTTGTGGTTCAAAAATGAGTCCCAGTGTGCAATAGTGGGGTTACCAGCTTTCTTCTCCCCCTTCAGCCCAGTTTCACTGTCCACTATTGGCAACTTCCCTCTGAAGATTTATGAAAAGCATGGCAGTCATCTCAGTCCCTCCACAGAAGCTATTTTACTTGTTTGTGTCTAGTTGGCCATCTTGCCTTCCCTGCAAGCAAGCATAATTATTCTAAAAATTCATCATGAAGTTTCAAAGTGAATTACATATATTAAGAATAATGAAATTTTGGGAAGCATTTTTATAAAATACTTTCTGATTCCACCACACCTACTAGATTAAAAATTCTTGGATAAAGAAAATGATCTTTTATTCATTTATCTCTCCATACTTAGCATTCAGCATAATCTGTACAGTTAATTCAATTAAATTTAATATTATTGAATGAGCAGCCTAGCTCTCCTATTGCCCAAGAAGATCATAGCTGCCAACAAGGAATCTAAATTTTAGTAGTTTAATTATATTAACTATAATCCTGAGGGAAGATGCACAACTGCTTAAGCTTTTGTATTAAACTTAAAAAATTCATGTTTATTGTATCAAACATAACGTCTGTTAATTCCCACCTTCAATAAATGGCTGTACACAAGCATCACTGATTATTTAAGACAATGCATACTTCTGGATCATAATACATCATTTGAGCTGTTACTATGTAATATAATAGTGTATATATGCCCAAATATATATATATATATAACTACACACACACACATACACATGCACACACACATATATGTGTGTGTGCATGTGTGTGTATATATATATATTTGTTAAAAGAAGTTTTAGTTAACTATTGATAATAGTACATATTGTAAAGCAGGGGTCCCCACAAATCAGTACTTGAGTAAGCAAAGCTTCATCTGCATTTATGGCCATTTCCCATCTCTTACATTACTGTCTGAGCTCTGCTTCCTGTCAGATCAGCCGCAGCATTAGATTCTTGCAGGAGTACAAACCCTACTGTAAACTGTGCATGCAAGGAACCTAGCTTGTGCTCTTTTTTTTTTTTCTTGAGCTGGAGTCTCACTCTGTTGCCCAGCCTGGAATACAGTGGCATGATCTCGGATCACTGCAACCTCTGCCTGCCAGGTTCAGGCAATTCTCCTGCCTCAGCCTCCCAAGTAGCTGGGATTACAGGTGCATGCCACCATGCCCAGCTAATTTTTGTATTTTTAGTAGAGACGGGGTGTCACCATGCTGGCAAGGCTGGTCTCGAACTCCTGACCTCGTTATCTGCCCGCCTTGGCCTCCCAAAGTGCTGGGATTACAGGTGTGAGCCACCGCGCCAGCCCTCTTGTGCTCTCCTTGTGAGAATCTAATGTCTGATGATTTGTCACTGTCTCTCTCATCACCACCAGATGAAACAATCTAGTTGCAGGAAAACAAACTCAGGGCTCCCACTGATTCTACATTATGATGAGTTGTATAATTATATCATTATATATTACAATGTAACAATAATAGAAAATAAAGTGCACAATAAATGTAATGTACTTTATCATTCCAAAACCATCCCTGACCGAGTCCATGGAAAAACTGTCTTCCACAAAATCCTGTCTCTACTGCCAAAAGGGTTGGGGACCACTGTTGTAAAGGAAACTTAGAGCTTCAGTGAAAAAACTTGGTACATAGTTTAACTGGAACCTGCCTTACGTAAACATGGAAAACTGTTGTCTTCTTTGACATTAATCATCACTCTAGTAATCTAAAAAAGCTATAATATTAACTTTTTAAGTACATGTTAATTAAGGTATCTATATTTTTGTGCTTTGTAAAGATTTAAATTATTTATGAACTAGAATTTATATATATATATATTTTTTATTTATTTATTTATTTTTTTCTTTTTTTTTTTTTTTTTTTTTTTTTTTTTTTGAGACAGAGTCTCACTCTGTCGCCCGGGCTGGAGTGCAGTGGCCGGATCTCAGCTCACTGCAAGCTCCGCCTCCCGGGTTCACGCCATTCTCCTGCTTCAGCCTCCCGAGTAGCTGGGACTACAGGCGCCTGCCACCTCGCCCGGCTATTTTTTTGTATTTTTTAGTAGAGACGGGGTTTCACAGTGTTAGCCAGGATGGTCTCAATCTCCTGACCTCGTGATCCGCCCAAACATTTCTGGTTTAAAAAATTCTTACTGTTTTCAATTAGAAGCACAAAAAACTAGTTTTATTAAGAATATATGTTTCTTGTCATTTTATTGTTCAATTTAAAAATGTATCAGCAATATATATGTATATGATTTAAACAATTAAATAGCTTTAAAAATCTTAATTCAAAGAATATCAGACTCTGTCACCATTTTCTCCCTCCTCATTATTTCTTTCTTCAAAGGCAAGAAAATTCACCTCTTAGTTTGTATATTAGACTTTTCCCCTATAAGTCCCAATTATATTCTTGTGTTGATACTTCTTTGTTTTTCCAAGTTTTAGATGTATTGACATCGCAGAAGAAAAACATCAATTGGCACTTTATTTTGTTGTTGTTGTTGTTCTTGGTGTACTGACTTTATGCTAATAAGGAAATGCCCACTTAATGTTCTGTTCTTTCTATGTTCCAACTGAAGTACAATACTCTTCCAAAATCCCCACTCATCAAGTGTATTTTTATCCTACATTTGGTTGAAAAAAATATTAAGAATATTAGTAAAAACGTTACGATGCTAATATTTACATTCACATTTTTAAAACTTTTGCTGATTTTCAATTTAAATAGTAAAATTCTAAATAACTTTTAGATAAAATTACAACTATAGGTAATCATAATTTTTTAAAATCATGAATTGAAAGAAAAAATTTTATTACTGCTTAAGATACAGTTAAACACTAAATTTCTGCAGGAATAATTTGAAATATCAAAATTATAAATATTTTGAACCAAATTACATTTTCTTTTTCAAAATATTTATTTTAATTTGTGAAATTATTTATTTGTGAAAGTCAGCTCACAGGTACATCCCCTTGGGTCACTCCATACTGGGCATGCATGTTTTTGGGGAGCAAACACACACTGATACATTGGGGTGATTTCACATACTTCAAAATTATTTTAAAAATGGAAATGGAGTTGGTTGTCAAATATGAAAAACATTTACTTCCTATCTTAGATTGACCAAACAATAAAAGTGGCTACCTATAGAAGATGAAATCCTAATGGTAAGGAAAGTATATGGCTTTTGTATTCACAACAATAAGGTTTGAAAATAAAACACATTTTTTGAGAGCCCTCAGCTGAACAGGGGTTCTGGTACCAGAGTGACTAGCAACTTCGCCCTAAGAAGAAATAAACGAGATGCCCACATGGTTGTGTAGAGTTTTCTGACCCGCAACTAGGAGGTCCCTCACCTGGAAAATGTCTTTATACTGACGGGCTCCCTTGTAACTCTTATTTGGCCTGTGTCTAGTTTATGCCTGCCTGATGATAGCTCTGCAGCTGGCAGACCGACATTGTGTTCTTTTTGGTGTTATGGGGGAAAATCCAGCCTGGGACAGCCCCTGGTTCTTCAGATGGAAGACACACACAAATTCAATACACCACCATAAGAGAAAACAAATTCAAAGATTTTTATTTACAAATCCTGAGCAAAAAGGGAGTAATGAGTCCTGAGGGCAGTCCACTCCAGGGTCATAGGAGGCAGACATGAAGAGTCAGACAGAGAGAGAGCAAGCTAGTGGCACTAGCAGTAAATAAAAGGGAATAGTGTGTGGGATATTTCAAGTTCAAAGACAAATGCCTGAATGGTCTCTTTAAAGGTAATTGCAGGAAAGCAGGGGACCCAGTATGGTAAGCTGGAGGAATGCCTCCGAGTTATCTCTGGCCACTGACTTGAGTCATTTGGATGTGATGTGGGCCTGGAAAATGTGAAGGGAGAATGAACTTTGAATCTGGTTTGAGAAAGTTAAACCTATATTCAAAATGGATGCTGAGGCAACACAAAGTTATAAAAATTCACTGCCAAGTTGAAACTAGGTTGACCTTGTTTACATTTTTCCAAACTTCTCTCTCATATGCCAAAAGAAGGGGCTATGAATCAGGCAAAATCCAGCAATAACCATCTTTCCTCAAACATGGTTCTACCTGGGAAAATAACTCTAAGCTAACTCAATCAAAAAGCAGACTTTGACATGCTACCAAATTTTTAGCACCCTTAAGTAAAACGTTATCATTTGGTGACCTTGGATAAACAATATGGCATTCATCAATTTTTATGGAGATCCCATTTTTCATACTGAGAGGTGAAGCCAGCTGGACTTCCTGGGTCAAGTGGGGACTTGGAGAACTTTTCTGTCTAGCTAGAGGATTGTAAATGCACCAATCAGCACTCTGTCTAGCTAAAGAATTATAAATGCACCAATCAGCACTCTAAAAATGCACCAATCAGCACTCTGTGTCTAGCTAAAGGATTGTAAACACAACAATCAGCACTCTGCAAAATGGACTAATCAGCACTCTGTAAAATGGACCAATCAGCAGGACATGGGTGGGGGCAAATAAGGGAATGAAAGCTGGCCACACAAGCCAGCAGGGGCAACCTGCTTGGGTCCCCTTCCACACGGTGGAAGCTTTGTTCTTTCACTCTTCACAATAAATCTTGTTGCTGCTCACTCTTTGGGTCTGCACCACCTTTAAGAGCTGCAACACTCACTGCACAGGCCTGCAGCTTCACTCCTGAAGTCAGTGAGACCACGAACCCAGTGGAAGGAGGAACCTCCAGACACATCTGAATATCTGAAGGAACAAACTCTGGACACACCATCTTTAAGAGCTATAACACTCACCGTCAAGGTCCATGGCTACATTCTTGAAGTCATCAAGACCGAGAACCCACTGGAAGGAATAAATTCCGGACACATTATGGCAACCATGAAGTGACAATCACCAAGCATTGAGTACCATCAGACCCCTTTCACTTGCTATTCTGTCTTATTTTTCCTTAGAATTCAGGGGCTAAATACCGGGCACCTGTCAGCCAGTTAAAAGTGACTGGCGCAGTTGCCGGACTAAAGACATGGATGTCAGGCTTTCTGGGAAAGGGCTTTCTAACAACCCCCGACTCTTCAGAGTTGGGAGCGTTGGTTTGCCTGGAACCAGCTTTTGCTTTTCCTGTACTTCTGGGCTGAGCTGAGGGTCGATAGAGAGGAAAGCCATTCAGCTCCTAGGTCCCAACAACAAGTTGGTTAAGCCTGCAATCATGAGCAGAACTCTCAAAGTTACATCGCCCAAGCGAGACTCACCCATCTATCCTATCTATCCTGACCCTTGCCTCCTGGGTCCTAATGCCTGTCAGACAAATTTCCTCTTGCCTCTCTTCTCTGAAGCTAGTCCTTCTTCTAAAAATCACTCCCTCTCTGGTGCTTTTCTAGTTTTTCCTAAAAGAATGATTTCTAGTATAAACTTCAGGACTCTGTTACCTTCTTTAGGTACCCTGGCTCACCAACCAGAAAGACATAATTTTTGCCCAAAGCCCCACTGTAGGGGGGGACTATCTGGAATTTTAGTATTCCTCCTCAGACCATCAGGCCTAACAAAAGCTATTCCTGAAGTTAGGATATGGGGAGCCTCAGAAATAGTATCCTTCCTATTCATATAAGTGAGGACAAAAGGCATCACTCTTCCAACTCTGGAGGTCCCTTCCCTCCCTCAGGGTATGGACTTCCACTTCATTTTTGGGCATGACATATTTATAGGACAGTGGTAAGGTCCCAATACTAACAGGAGAATGCTTAGGACTCTAACAGGTTTTCAAGAATGCATCAGTAAGGGCCATTAAATTCTATTTTTCTCAGTCCTCCTTGTGGTCTAGGAGGAAAACTAGTGTTTCTGCTGCTGATCAGTGAGCACAACTATTCTGATCAGCAGGGTCCAGGGACCGTTGCAGGTTCTTGGGCAAGAGGTGTTTCTGCCACTGCATCAGTGAGTGCAACTATTTTGATCAGCAGGGTCCAGGGACCATTGTAGTTCTTGGACAGGAGGAGAAACAAACAGACCAACACCACAGGCGGTTTTGTCTTTTAGATGGGAAACACTCAGGCATCAAGAGGCTCACCCTTGAAATGTATCCTAAGCCACTGGGACCAATTTGACCCACAAACCCTGAAAAAGAGGTGGCTCATTCTTTCTTCTGCACGATGGCTTGGCCCCGATATTCTCTCTCTGATGGGGAAAAATGGCCATGTGAGGGAAGTAGAAATTACAATACTATCTTGCAGCTTGACCTTTTCTGTAAGAGGGAAGGCAAATGGAGTGAAATACCTTATGTCCAAGCTTTCTTTTCATTAAAGGAGAATCTACAACTATGCAAAGCTTGCAATTTACATCCCACAGAAGGACCTCTCAGCTTACCCCCATATCCTAGCCTCCCTATAGTTCCCCCTCCTATTAATGATACGCCTCCCCTAATCTCCCCCACTCAGAAGGAAACAAGCAAAGAAATCTCCAAAGGACCACAAACCCCCCAGGGCTATTGGTTATGTCCCCTTCAAGCTGTATGGGAAGGGAAATTTGGCCCAACCTGGGTACATGTCCCCTTCTCCCTCTCTGATTTAAAGCAGATCAAGGCAGACCTAGGGAAGTTTTCAGATGATCCTGATAGATACGTAGATGTCCTACAGGGTCTAGGGCAAACCTTTGACCTCACTTGGAGAGAGATCATGCTATTAGATCAAACCCTGACCTTTAATGAAAAGAATATGGCTTTAGCTGCAGCCTGAAAGTTTGGAGATACCAGGTATCTTAGTCAAGTAAGTGACAGAATGACAGCTGAAGAAAGGGACAAATTCCCTATCAGTCAGCAAGCCATCCCCAGTATGGATCCCCATTGGGATCTTGATTCAGATCATGGGGACTAGAGTCATAAACATCTGTTGACCTGTATTCTAGAAGGACTAAGGAAAATTAGGAAAAAGCCCATGAATTATTCAATGATGTACACCATAACTCAGGGAAAGGAAGAAAATCCTTCTGCCCTCCTCAAGTGGCTATGGGAGGCCTTAAGAATATATACTCCCCTGTCACCTGAATCACTTGAGGATCAATTGATTCTAAAAGATAAGTTTATTACCCAACCAGTTGCAGATATCAGGAGAAAGCTCCAAAAGCGAGCCCTGGGCCCTGAAGAAAACCTGGAGGCATTATTAAACCTAGCAACCTTGGTGTTCTATAAGAGGAACCAAGAGGAACAGGCCCAAAAGGAAAAGCAAGATCAGAGAAAGGCCTCAGCCTTAGTCATGGCCCTCAGGCAAACAAACCTTGGTAGTTCAGACAGAACAGAAAATGAAGCAGGCCACTGACCCAGTAGGGCTTGTTATCAGTGTGGCTTACTGGGACACTTTAAAAAAGATTGTCCAATGAGAAACAAGCTGCCCCCTTGTCCATGTCCACTATGCTGAGGCAATCACTGAAAGGCACACTGCCCCATAGGACAAAGGTTCTCTGGGCCAGAAGCCCCCAACCAGATGATCCAACAGCAGGACTGATGGTGCCTGGGGCAAGTGCCAGCTCATGTCATCACCCACACTGAACCCCGGGTACGTTTAACCATTGAGGGCCAGGAAATTGACTTCCTCCTGGACACTGGCGTGGCTTTCTCAGTGTTAATCTCCTGTCCCAGACAGTTGTCCTCAACGATCATTACCATCTGAGAAACCCTGGGACAGCCTGTATCCAGGTATTTCTCCCACCTCCTCAGTTGTAACTGTGAGACTTTGCTCTTTTCACATGCATTTCTTGTTATGCCTGAAAGTTCCATACCCTTAATAGGGAGGGACATATTAGCCAAAGCTGGAGCTATTATCTACATGAATATGGGGAACAAGTTACCCATTTGTGGTTCCCTGCTTGAGAAGGGAATCAACCCTGAAATCTGGACATTGGAAGGAACAAACTCAAGCTCCAGCCTTAAGCCTTCTCACAGGACAAAATTTCTCTTTATACATCACAGAGAGAGCAGGAATTGTTCTTGGAGTCCTTACTCAGACTCGTGGGACAACTCCGCAACCAGTGGCATACCTAAGTAAGGAAATTGATGTAGTAGCAAAAGGCTGGCTTCACTGTTTATGGGTAGTTGTGGCTGTGGCCATCTTAGTGTCAGAGGCTATCAAAATAATACAAAGAAAGGATCTCACTGTCTGGACTACTCATGATGTAAATGGCATACTATAGGTGCCAAAGGAAGTTTATGGCTATCAGACAACTGCCTACTTAGATACCAGGCGCTACTCCTTGGGGACTGTGCTTCAAATATGTACGTGTGTGGCCCTCCACCCTGCCAATTTTCTCCTAGATGATGGGGAATCAGTCGAGCATGACTGCCAACAAATTATAGTACAGACTTATGCCACCCGAGATGATCTCTTAGCAGTACCCTTAGCTAATCCTGACCTTAACCTATATACCAATGGAAGTTCATTTGTGGAGAATGGAATACAATAGTTAGTGATGTAACTGGACTTGAAAGTAAGCCTCTTCCCCCAGGAACCAGTATCCAGTTAGCAGAACTAGTGGCACTTACCCGAGCCTTAGAACTTGGAAAGAGAAAAAGAATAAATGTGTATACAGATAGCAAGTAGGCTTATCTAATCCTACATGCCCATGACGCAATATGGAAAGAAAGGGAGTTCCTAACCTCTGGGGCAACCCCCATTAAATACCACACGGAAATCATGGAGTTACTGCATGCAGTGCAAAAACCCAAGGAGGTGGCAGTCTTACACTGCCAAAGCCATCAAAAAGGGGGAGGAGAGGGGAGAACAGCAGCATAAGTGGCTGGCAGAGGCAGGGAAAGACCAGCAGAAAGGAAAGAGAGAAAGAGAGAGACAGAAAGTCAAAGACAGAGAGGAAGAGACAAAGAGGGAGTCAGAAAGAGAGAGATGGAGGTAGTAAAGAAAAAAGAAAGTGTACCCTATTCCTTTAAAAGCCAGGGTAAATTTAAAACCTATAATTGATCATTGAAGGTCTTCCCTGTAACCACATAACTCTCCAATGCCACCCTGTCAGTGTAAACAAGGGCATAGCCCGAAAGCACTGAGGCCACTGACAACCCAGAGCATAGCCTTCCTATCAAAAATCCTTAACCCAGCAGGTTTCCTAACAGGGGATCTAAATCTTAACTAACTATCATACAAAGGTCCGACCAGATCTAGGAGGAACTCCCTTCAGGACAAGATGACAGATGGTTCCTCCCAGGTAGATTAAGGGAAAAAGACACAATGGCTATTCAGTAAGTGATAAGGAAACTCTTGTAGAAGCAGCGTTAGGAAAATTGCCTAATAATTGGTCTGCTCAAACTTGCGAGTTGTTTGCACTCAGCCAAATCTTAAATTACTTACAGAATCAGAAAGGAGCCATCTATACCAATTCTAAGTTAATACGGACTCAACGAGGTTTTATTAATAGCAAAGAAAAATTAAAATCCCAAGCTTATAAGGTTTTCAATTAAAGTAAACTTTGCTAAAAGTTAACAGTATAACATGTATTATCCTACTACCACACACTCAAAGGATTTCTCAGACAGTTTGCAAGAAATAATGAACTCTATCCTTACTCTACAATCTCGAGTAGACTCTATGGCAATAGTAACTCTCCAAAATTGCCAAGGCCTAGACCTCCTCACTGCTGAGAAAGGAGGACTCTGCGCCTTCTTAGGGGAAGAGTGTTGTCTTTACACTAACAAGTCAGGGATAGTACGCAATGCCGCCTGGCCAGCATTTACAGGAAAAGGTTTCTGAAATCAGACAATGCCTTTCAAACTCTTACACCAACCTCTGGAGTTGAATGACATCACTTCTCCCTTTTCTAGGTCCCATGACAGCCATATTGCTATTACTTGCCTTTGGGCCCTGTATTTTTAACCTTCTTGTCAAATTTGTTTCCTCTAGGATTGAGGCCATCAAGCTACAGATGGTCGTACAAATGGAACCCCAAATGAGCTCAACTACAACTTCTACTGAGGATCCCAGACCAACCCACTGGCCCTTTCACTGGCCTAAAGAGTTTCCCTCTGGAGGACACTACAACTGCAGGGACCCTTCTTCACCCCTTTCCAGCAGGAAGTAGCTAGAGCGGTCATTGCCCAATTCCCAAAAGCAGTTGGGGTGTCCTGTTTAGAGGGGGTACTGAGAGATGAAGCCAGCTGGACTTCCTGGGTCAAATGGGGACTTGGAAAACTTTTCTGTCTAGCTAGAGTATTGTAAACACACCAATCAGTGCTCTGTGTCTAGCTAAAAGATTGTAAATGCACCAATCGGCCCTCTGTAAAAATGCATCAATCAGCACTTGTGTCTAGCTAAATGATTGTAAATGCAATAAACAGCATTCTGTAAAAACACACCAATCAGTGCTCTGTGTCTAGCTAATGGATTGTAAACACACCATCAGCACTCTGTAAAAACACACCAATCAGCACTCCATAAAATGGACCAATCAGCACTCTGTAAAATGGACCAATCAGCAGGACATGGGCGAGGCCAAATGAGGGAATAAAAGATGGCCACCCAAGCCAGCATTAGCAGCCTGCTTGGGTCTCCTTCCATGTTGTGGAAGCTTTGTTCTTTTGCTCTTTGCAATAAATCTTACTGCTGTTCACTGTTTGGGTCTGTGCTACCTTTATGAGCTGTAACACTCATGGCGAGGTTCTGTGGCTTCACTCCTGAACTCAGTGAGACCGTGAACCCACCAGAAAGAAGAAATTCCAGACACATCTGAACATCTGAAAGAACAGACTCCAGACACACCATCTTTAAGAGCTGTAACACTCACCGTGAAGGTCCACAGCTTCATTCTTGAAGTCAGCAAGACCAAGAACCCACCAGAAGGAATAAGTTCCAGACACAAAACCTTAGTCAAGGGTCTTAAAATCATTGAGGAAGATTGTGTCTCTGATGTGATTTTGTGTTTCTTTGTTTAGAAGTTCTTTAAGGTAAGCAGCTGCTGGAAGCAGAGCCAATAGCTGCTAGTAATTCCAGTTGTTGGAACAGTATACTTGTGCTAAAATGCCATATTTCCATCCCTGAATGTGACATGTAACCTATTTTTTTTCAACTGTAGTCCAGTACCCTATGTATCTAGAGTGTTTCTTCTGTCTCCTCAAATTTTACTTATCCTCTTCTGTGCATTCTTTAGCACAGCCCTCTTTAATTTATCATACAGCATATGCTCTGGCAAATCCAAATGAATTCCAAAGAAAATAGATCCAGTAATGGAACACAAACTCACTCCTTAAAAATCTTTTCAGTGACACTATGATTTTGACCATTTTAAGACAATGACTCAGCCATAGATAAGAAACCTCAGCTGATCTGTATCTGCTATATAGCATTGAATAATACAGGATGGAATTAATCTGCATGCCACAGTTTCTGGCCAAAGCTGCCAGATTTTTTGCAGCAGACATTTGGAATCAGGCACACAGGCATTTACATGTTTGAACTGTTGCTTATTAATTGGGAAATTTGGAACAGTAAATAAGTTGCAGCATTTTCTGATTTTGCAGCATGATTATCAGACTTCTGTATCATCTTTCAAGGTTAACTCATGAATATGCTAGAACATATTCCATGATGTTTCATGGTTCCCAGACATAACTCTCAGTCTTAAAGGTATTTCAAATTGGAAACTAAAGTCCATTATCATTATATAGCTGCAAAATAATATAGGTAAAGTAGCAATAATGAACCAGTATATAATGCAGTTTTTGTTTATTGCAAGAAAAAATAAATCATCCTGTCTCTTTTATGTTTATTAAAATACATCTGGAATTTTTTTAGTTCATTGGGCATTTTAAAAATCCACTAGCCTTTGCTTGTCTTCTCTTCTACTTCTATTAAACTCAGATATTATATTTCATGTCTTCAATGATACTTTAGGCAGAAATGCAAATTAACTTGCCTTCTCTCTTTTTATTACGCAGGCCTAACAAAATCTCAGCTTTGGATGGACTTAATGATTTGGTTTTATCTCTCTATATTTATACAGTTTTATTTAAATAGTTATGCACAATCAAAAAATGTCTACTGATTACTGTCACCTGTTGTATTACTCGGTTCTCAATGCTGACATGAAGAAATGCCCAAGACTGAGTAATTTATAAAGAAAAGAGGTTAACTGACTCAGAGTTCTGCAAGGCTGGGGAGGCCTCAAGAAACATACAATTATGGCAGAAGGGGAAGCAAACATGTCCTTCTTCATAAGGCAGCAGGAAGGAGAAGTCCCAAGCAAAGATGGGGAAAAGCCCTTTGTTAAACTATCAGATCTTGTGAGAACTCACTCACTATCATGAGAACAGCATGAGGGATGATTTAGGGTATCTGGTGGAAGAAATTTCCAAGCATCAAAGCATTTGACTTAGGTGCTGTTAAAATCATTCAATTTTATGTATTCACAAAGATATGGTTTGGAATCGGAATGTGTGTTTAAAAGGGAAGCAGAGCATAAACGTTTGGAAAATTTGCAGCCTGACAATGAGATAGAAAAGAAAAACTCATTTTCTGAGGTGAAATTCAAGCTAGCTGTAGAAATTTGCATAAGTAACAAATGTTAATTGCCAAGACAATGGGAAAAATGTGTCTGGGGCATGTCTTAAGGCTTCATGGCAGCATGTCTCATCACAGGCCCAGAGGTGTAGTAGGAAAAAATGGTTAGGTTGGTTAGTTCCAGGGCCTTGCTGCTTTTTGCAGTCTTGGGACTTTGTGCCTTGCATGCCAGCTGTGGCTAAAAAGGGTCAATGTAGAGCTCATGCCATTGCTTCAGAGGGCAAGCTCCAGGCCTTGGTGGTTTACACATAGTGTTGAGTCTGTGGGTGCACAGAAGTCAGTAACTGAGCTTTGGGAACCTCCGCCTAGATTTTATAGGACTTATGGAAATGCTTGGATACCCAGAAAGAAGTTTCCTGTGGGAGCTGAGCCCTCATGGAGAGTCTCTGCTATGGCAGTGTGGAAAGGAAATGTGAGGTTGAATACTCCACATAGAGTCACACTGGGGCACTGCCCAGTGGAGCTGTGAGAAAAGAACCACCATCCTCCAAACCCCAGAATGGTAGATTCATCAATAGCTTGCACTGTGCACCTAGAAAATCCATAGTTACTCAATCCCGGTTGTTAAAGCAGCCAGGAGTGAGGCTGTACCCTGCAAAGTCACAGGGATGGAGCTGCCCAAGACCATGGGAGCCTACCTCTTGCATCAGTGTACCTTGGATGTGAGACATGGAGTCAAAGAAGATCATTTTGGAACTTTAAAGTTTAATGACTGCCCTATTGGATTCTGGACTTGCGTGGGGTCTGTAGCCCCTTTGTTTTGGCCAATTTCTCCCATTTGGAATAGATGTATTTATTCAATGCCTGTACCCTCATTGTACCTATGAAGTAATGATCTTGCTTTTGATTTTACAGGCTCATAGGCAGAAGGGACTTGCCTTGTCTCAGATGAAACTTTGGGCTTGAACTTTTGAGTTAATGCTGGAATTAATTAAGATTTGGGGAAGGGCATGATTGTGTTTTGCAATGTGAGAAGGACACATGATTTGGGAATGGCCGGGGCAGAATGGTATGGTTTGGCTGTGTCCCCACCCAAATATCATTTTGAATTGTAGTTCTCATAATCCCCACATGTCGTGGGAGGCACCCAGTAGGAGGTAATTAAATCAGGGGGGCCATTGCCCTCGTGCTGTTCTCATGATAGTGAGTGAGTTCTCCCAAGATCTGATTGTTATATAAGGGGCTTTTCCCCTCCTTTTGCTCACATTTTTCTTTTCCCTGCCATCCTGGGAAGAAGGACATGTTTTCTTCCCCTTGCCCCATGATTGTACATTTCCTGAGGCCTCCTGAGCTATATTGTACTGTGCATCAATTAAACCTCTTTCCTTTATAAATTACCCAGTCTTGAATATGCCCTTATAGCAGCATGAGAATGGACTATTACAGTAGTTTGTGTTTTTGTTGTTGTTGTTGTTTTTAATCACTATCTCACTTTCTGTCATTATGAGATACTCCAGGCCTATTTTGTGTATTTTCTGCCCTAATCCTTCAATCATGCATTTCTCTGAGGAGCCCTCTTTTCTTTTATTGGAAAAGGTTATTTAAAAAAAAAAAGACCTGAGCACTAGGTATGATAGTTTCTCTCTGTAGCACTTTTCACAGACTGTAGATATTTATATAACTAATTATTTAGTTTAATTTTTAAATATATCTTAACTACATGAGAAACTAGCTTTGTACCATCAGGAACCTCTGGTAGGGACGATGGCATAGACATTACCTGTAATGATATTTAAAATTTAAGATTGTGGTGTTTATCTTAGAATATTTTCTTAACTAAAAAATGCAATTAATGAACTATGCATTGGTGTTTAGTTGTGTGATTACTGCAATGCTCTATGTCATAGTCTACATAGCAATGATAGGTTTAATTAAACAGAAGGTAAAACACTTATTTTATAATAATATAATATGAAACCACAAATAATTTAGGAATGCAGAATAGGAATGTAGACTATCCTTCTGTGACATCTGCATTCTTTTTTTTAAAACTATGTCCTTTGGCCGGGCGCGGTGGCTCACACCTGTAATCCCAGCACTTTGGGAGGCCGAGGCAGGCAGATTATGAGGTCAGGAGATGGAGACTAATCATGGCTAACACGGTGAAACCTCATCTTTACTAAAACTACAAAAAAATTAGCCAGGAGTGGTGGCGGGCACTTCAGCTACTCAGGAGGCTGAGGCAGGAGAATAGCATGAACCCAGGAGGCGGAGCTTGCAGTGAGATGAGATCACACCACTGCATTCTGGCCTTCTGACAGAGCGAGACTCCATCTCAAAAAAAAACACAAAACAAAACAAAACAAAAAAACTATGTCCTTTATAATGTGACTGCAATTAGAAAAAACAATTTAAAATGTTTATAAAGCATATACAGATTTTAATTCAAAGTCAATATTATTTGGAATCTGTTAAATATCATCACCACTCTTCTGCTAGCCATTAACTCCTAGAAAATGTCACTGATTTGACAGGTAAAAATTTTTAAAGGGAATTTCAGCTTTTTAAAATGCAGTTCTCCTTTTGTGAAATGTAGTTAACCCGTATTTCTCTTTCTCCATAAGGCACATTGACACTTATACCATACTGCCATACTGTTGCTTTTTATGGAATAACGTGCCAGGAGATATGGCTAAATCACACAGATGCTTGATAAAAGGAGTTCAATCCACTACTTCTATTTGTCTTATTCTAATTCTGCCTTTACAATTAAAGATCATAACATAATTTCAAATTAATGTACTCAAGTTTATACATTTAACTTGTAAAAGTAAAAATTAAAATTATGTCTTATTTGCAACACTGAAAATCGTTAGCATTAGACTTTTTGATGCCATATAGAATGAGATATAACTTGACATTCTTAGGTTAAATAAATTATTTAATATATTTTGTCCTTTAGTATCTGAATTGGGCATTGAAGAAGGCACTTAAGCCCTATTTGTGCTGCATTTGTTTTCCTTTAACTATCCCCAAAATGTCAGAAATGAAAGGAATCTCAAAAATCCTTCTAGCCCATGAACATTTACTTCTCTTAAGCAATAACACCTTTCTTCAAACTCTGTCTTTCATAGAAACAAATTATATATACAATAGAAAGTAGATTTCTATTAATTATTAATACTTTGTGAGTATATATTATGAAACAGACAAGTGAAAATCATGAAATAATTTAACCTTAACATCAAAATTTTGAAGTGTTTTTGAGTAGTAAAAAATGTAATTAAAGGAAGATTACATAAAGCCTTGCAGGACATAGTGAAGAATTTGGCTTTTACTTTTATTGCAATGAGGAATCATAGTGGTCAGACTTAAAGACAGTCCAATTATTTCTGACTCCTGGTGTCCTTGAATGTGTGTGGAGATTATTCATTCCATGATTTTTCTTCTAAACAACAGAAAACACAAAATTGTTGACTGTTATTATGAATTTTACATGTAATTGTAATGTGTCTTGCTATTAGCCTTTCTCTCTTGTCAAAGGGTGATGAAGCAACTGAATATGGAGGAGAGGCCCCCTTGACAGGAAACGGGTGATTTCCAGTCAACAGACATCCAACAATTGAAAGAGGCATATGGCTGAAATTCATGCAGAGACTGTGGTTCTTATTTATGCAGCTCTCAAAGAACTTAATGCCAACAACCACCACATGAACTTGCAAGGCGATCCTTCCCTTATCTGGTCTTGAATTGGAATTGCACTCTTAGTCTCATGATGCTGTAATGAAGGAGTTGGCTGATGGTTCAGTTTAATCTCAAGGATCCAGTTTCTGCAGTTTGACCTCAAGGACTGCACTTTCAGCAGAGGACCTAGCTAGACAGTGCCCAAACTCCTGACTCACGAAAATAATGAATGTGACATAATAAGGGTGTGTTGCTTACAGCCACTATCTTTGTAGGTATTTGTTATACAACAATGTATAACTAATAGAGACGTATTACAGGATTTTAGCAGAGAGTCATCTGGGTTTTAATTACATAGTGAATTAACCACTCTGGTTGCATTTTGCACTATAAGCTCTATGTGGAAGACAGGAGATCAATTGGAGCTCTGATGCAAGAATTTGAAAGTGGTTTACGATAATTCATAGAAGAGCAGTACAAGTGTCTAAAAATGGCTAAATTCCACATGGATTTGAAGGAGGAGCTGATGGGATTTAGGAATAGATTAAATCATATGTGTGTGAGAAAGTGAGGAATCCAATTTTTAGAGCATAGGTAAGAGAAAGATGGTAGTTGTTATCAGCAGAGATGCAGGAATCATAAAGAGAACACACACAAAGAGCGGCATGGTAGATTAAAGTTCTAGTATTTAACATATTAAGGTTGATTTTTTTTTAGGTCTCTATGGAGAAGTCAAGTAGCTAGGTGGCTATACGTGCCTAGAATTCAGAAGAAAAGTCCAGATTGGCAATATAAATTTGGAAGCTGTCAATGCATAATGATAATTAAAGCCTTAGTACTAAATGAGAGATAATCAAGAAAGTGCATTAGATAATAAAAAATAAACTATCTAAAAATGAAACTTGGACCCTTTGAATTTCATGGCCATAAAGAAGAGAAATTGCCAATAAAAGAAGCTAAAGAGGAATGTCTATAAAGTAAGAAAGGTGTTTGTATGTCGCTATCAATGTCTACAATATTCTGTTGTTGGAGTAAACCTCGAAAATGTTGATAATTAAACGTTGGATTTTCAACACACAAGTCATTAGTGGCCTAAATAGGAGTAGTTTTGATGATACGGTGGGGATGAAGTTTAATTGGATAGAGATTGTGAGTAAACGAGATATGGAAAATTGGGTATAGTATTACAGACAAATATTGACAAAGAAGAGTAGACAAAAGGATTGGCAACTAAATGTAGAAACTAGACTTAAGAGTGTTCTTTCCATTTGTTAAAGAAGGGATGGATAACAGAATATTAATATGCTTATGTAGAAAATTAAATAAACAAAATACAAAAAGAGAGAGTATAATTTCTAAGAATCCAACCAGTAGTTATATTTTCCAGTCCTAGACTTCCTGATGCATTGCCAATCTTGTCGAATTCACCGTTAATATAGTTTTGTCTCCTTTCTATTGGTTGCTTCCTAACTTTAATTAATTAATTGATTAATTTCAGACAGGGTCTCACTCTGTCGCCCATGTTGGAATGCAGTGGCACAATCTCAGCTCACTACAACTTCCACATCCCGGACTCAAGCAATCCTCCCACCTCAGCCTCCAGAGTAGCTGGGGCTACAGGTATGGATCCCCATGCCCACATAATTTTTTGTATTTTTAGTAGAGATTAGTTTTTGCCATATTGCCCAGGCTGGTCTCGAACTACTGGCCTCAGGCGATCTACCTGCCTTGGCCTCCAACAGTGCTGGAATTACAGGCATGAACCATCACTCCAGGCCTGCTTCCTAACTTTAAACGTCACTCTTTCTTACATGGACTACTGAAGAAGACTAACACACTATTTAAGAACATGCTTCCACCGGCATATCTGCCACTGGGGTTTCCCAATTATTGTGTGATGCTCATTTATGTGTGGTTTTAATCATTCATTTACTCTGCTTGTAACTATCCTATTTCAGCTTCCTGTGAAACCTGTCCTTGTTTATTTATTTTTCTTTCTTTAAACAATTTTAATGCAGCAGCATATTATTTGGGAATTTTACATCATCCAGCCATCTTCATGATATAAATAAAAAAGGCAAGGAATAGGAAATGAACTATCTTACACAGAACATTAATTTTTCTTGCATATTAATTTTGCTGAATAAATTGGGTTTTGAATGAATGCATATTGTTCTTTATGAAATCCTGTTATATAGATCATTATCTGAACCTTTCATTCAGGATAATTTTATCGAATACACTCTTCTACAGTGACCTGATGGAAATTTTGTTACCTAGTTTTGATATTACTAATTTTTTTTAACACCTGTGTGTTTGTGTGTGCCCATGTATGCATTTAATTGTAACTGAAGTAGTATTCAGGTGTATTCATTGAGAAAAAATTCTTACCTTTGAGAAGGATTGGATTGTAAAATTTTTAAAAAGAGTTTAAAAAAATCTTTGGCTTGGCTGGGCGTGGTGGCTCAAGCCTGTAATCCCAGCACTTTGGGAGGCCGAGATGGGCGGATCACGAGGTCAGGAGATCAAGACCATCCTGGCTAACACGGTGAAACCCCATCTCTACCAAAAAAATACAAAAAACAAACTAGCCGGGAGAGGTGGTGGGCGCCTGTAGTCCCAGCTACTTGGGAGGCTGAGGCAGGAGAATGGTGTAAACCCGGGAGGCAGAGCTTGCAGTGAGCTGAGATCTGGCCACTGCACTCCAGCCTGGGCGACAGAGTGAGACTCCATCTCAAAATATATATATATATATATATTTGGCTTGTACAGTGTTACACTCTTGGTTTTTGAGGAAATTTAAGACTAATAGAATGGATTATTTATATCATCAGAGATAATTTATAGCATCAGAGATATAATTTTGCTTGGATCTGTAACATCTTACTGGACACTTCTATTTAAATGTGGTAACAGTAATAACCAATACATGTGATGCTTTTATTTACACATTACAAGGACAGGCATTGCTGTACACCTGTTACACAATTTAAATTACATACTGTTTACCAGATATCTATGAGTTGAGAGCTATTTGCATCTTCATTTAATTCATGAGGATACTTGTATAAAAATAATAAAAAATATTGTCCCAAATGACACAGAGTGTAAAAGCTGATACCTGAATTAGAACCCATGGAGTCTAGATCCACATCATCGTATGATTCTGCCTTTCTAAAGAAGGAATGAAAGAAAACAGGGATCAGCTCATGTAACAGAAGTCAGGGGAAAGCACTTCCCAAAGATTCGAACCCCAGCAATAAAACAAGAGAATACTCTTTCTCAAATACACTGCCTTTCTATTAGGGTTGCTTCTCTTAGCATATTTATCTTATTATATACTATTCAAGAATGCCTTTCTCTAAAGTAGTTAATGAAAACATACTTATTCTAATGAAGGAGCATTCTAGAGAAAGATTTTCACTGGTCTGGCATTGGTAGTCACCATCCTCTGGGGCATTTATTCACGCACATGTCTCAAATTGGGCTGCTTTTCCACCCCTAGGGCTGACAGATAGTGTAACTTTGGTTGGCTTTTCCCCTGTACCCATGTTTATGTGGGAGACTATCAGTTCCACCAAAGAGAGAGGTGGAGACACAGGTGTGCATAGAGGAAAATATAAACATGTGGTACCCAAAACTTAAAAGGTATATACCAACAGTCATTTAATGGCTAAAATGTGTGGAAGTACGGATTCCAAAATCAACTGTGTGATTCTCAAAGAGTTGGACGTTATTAAAGGTAATCATTCTAAACAACTTTATTCTCAAGGACTTCCTTACTTTATTTTTCTTCCTCTCTGAGTGAGGATAATGGAGGGTAGAGAAAAGGGTTACTGGCTTTCACCACTAACTCCAAGCTTCCTTAGGCTCCTAGATAATCACCTCCTTTGTGGTCAGACAAACCCTACTCCTCTTAAGTTCATTCCACTGTACTGAGTCCTTCTCACCATCCTGATTGCAATCGTCTAACCACATCCTGGCCTTTCGGCCTGGCCTCGTTTTTCCAAAATATAAGCACCAAGACCTCAGTTTTCTCTCCAACCTGTGTGTTAAAAGCATTCCTAGATACTTTTAAATTCCTCCCATGCAGATGCAGATGTCTGAAACACCACCAAATCCTCTCATTTACTTAACCTATTGGTCTCTATTTAAAATTCTCTACACTTCACCTTGCTCACAAGCTTGTATGTTTATACCTGGAATATCTAATCACAATAAAATATGCTGCTTTGAAAATCATTAATTCAATGCCTTAATGTAATGAACCAATCTTCTACAGCACTTCATTAGGTGTTCTCATTATAAGCATTATTTAATTTCACTGTATACATTTGCTTTTATCTTACCCCAAATTTAGTTCCAATGAACTATAAACAATACTAATTTATTTAGCTCATAAATAAACAATACCAATTTATTTAGCTCAAAACTGTGGGCCTATGTTGGGGGTTTTCAACTGGCTCCACTCATGTCTCTGTGGACAACTCTCAGATTACCTGAGAATCAGCTAGTGATACAGTTTGAATACAGGTTTCTGCCAAATCTTATGTTGAATTTTAATCCCCAGTGTTAAAGGTGGGGCCCGGAGGAAGGTGATTGGATCATGGTAGCGCACTCCTCATGTCTTGGTGTTGTCCTCGCAATAGTGAGTGACTTCTCACAAGATCTAGCTGTTTAAAAGTGTGTGGCACCGGCCGGGCACGGTGGCTCATGCCTGTAATCCCAGCATTTTGGAAGGCCGAGGCAGGTGGATCACGAGGTCTAGAGATGGCCAACATGGTGAAACCCCAACTCTACTTAAAATACAAAAATTAGCTGGGCTTGGTGGCTGCGTCTGTAGTCCCAGCTACTCAGGAGGCAGAGGCAGGAGAATCACTTGAACCCAGGAGGTTGCAGTGAGCCAGGATCGCACCACTGCACTGCAGCCTGGGTGACAGAGCGAGACTCCATCTGACAAAAAAAAAAAAAAAAAAGTGTGTGGCACCTCTCCCCATACTTGCTATGTGTCACGCTGGATTATGCTTTGCCTTCCCACCATGAGTAAAAACTCCCTGAGGTCCCTGATCCCCACGGCCTCCCATTTAGCTGGGCAGAAGTCAAAACCATGTTTTCTGTGTAGCCTGAAGAATTGTGAGTCAAGAAAGCCTCTTTTCTTTCTTTTTTTTTTTTTGAGACGGAGTCTAGCTCTGTCACCCAGGCTGGAGTGCAGTGGCGTGATCTCGGCTCACTGCAAGCTCTGCCTCCTGGGTTCACGCCGTTCTCCTGCCTCAGCCTCAGGCATAGCTGGGACTACAGGGCCTGCCACCACCCCGGGCTAATTTTTTTTTTATTTTTATTTTTATTTGTACTAGTGATGGGGTTTCTCTGTGTTAGCCAGGATGGTCTCAAGCTCCTGACCTTGTGATCCGCCTGCCTCGGCCTCCCAAAGTGCTGGGATTACAGCACCTGGCCCTCTTTTCTTTATAGATTTCCAAGCCTCAAATCTTTATTTACAACAATGCAATAATGACCTAATACAGAAAAGTGGTGCTAAGAATGGATTATTGCCATAAAATACCTGAAAATGTGGAAGCAGCTTGGAACTGAGTAACAGGCAGAGGTTGGAAGAGTTTGGAGAGCTCAGAAGAAAACAGGAAGATGAGGGAAAGTGTGGAACTTCTTAAAGACTGGTTAAATGGTTGTGACCAAAATGCTAATAGTGGTATCAACAATGACGTCCAGGATGACGAGGTCTTAGAAGGAAATGAGAAACTTATTGGAAACTGGAACAAAGGTCATGCATATTATGCCTTAGCAGAGAAGCTTAGCAAACAACAAAGCTTGGCTTCATTGTTTCCCTGTCCTAGGGATCTACAGAAATTTAATCTTGAGACTTATGATTGAGAGTAGAAGAAATTTCTAAGCAGCAAAGCATTCAAGAAGTGACTTGGCTGCTTCTAATAGCCTATTCTCAGATGCAAGAGCAAAGACATGACTTAAAGTTAGAATTTATATTTAAAAGGGGAACAGAGTATGTGTTTGAAGAGGAGGAGCTGCCCAGGCCTCAGGAGCCCACCATTCGCCCCAGTGTGACCTGGATGCACAATATGGAGTTAAAGGAGATTATTTTGGAGCTTTAAGATTTAATGACTGCTCTGCTGGGTTTTTGAATTGCCTGAGCATGTAGCTTCTTTTTTTTTGGTCGATTTCTCCCTTTTGGAATGGGAATATTTACCCAAAGTCTGTATCTCCATTGTCTCTTTGGAGTGAATAATTTGTTTGACTTTACAGACTCCTAAGTGGAAGAAACAACTCATCTTCAGATGACACTTTGTACCTGGACCTGAGACGTTAAAGTTAATGCTGGAATGAGTTAAGACTTTGGGGGACTGCTGAGAAGGGATAATTGTATTTTGCAATGTGAGAAGAACATGAGACTTAAAGAGCCAAGAGCAGAATGATATAGTTGTAAAATACATCCCCACCAAATCTCTTGTTGAATTGTAACCTTCATGTTGGAGGTAGGGCCTGGTGAGAGAGGGTTGGATCATGGGGGTGGATCCCTCATGGCTTGGTGCTGTTCTTGTGACAGTGAGTTCTTGTGAGATCTGGTTGTTTAAATGTGTGTAGCACCTCCCTTCTCCACTTGCTTTTACTTTCATCATGTGACTTGCTGGCTCTTGCTTTGCTATCCACCATGGGTGAAATTCCCCTGAGATTTCTGCTCCCTGTGGCCCCACAGAAGGTGAACATATGTCAGTGCTATGTTTCTCATGCAGCCTGCAGAACCAAAAGCCAATTACATCTCTTTTCTGTATAGATTATCCAGACTCAGATATTTCTTTAGAGCAATGTAAGAATGGCCTACTATAGCTGGCATCAGATGGCCTCAACTGAGTTAGCTCATCTCTGCTACATATAGCCTTTCATCCTCCAAGCTTTTTCTCATAATGGCTGGGAAGGGTTCCAAGAGAGCCAGCAGGAGCCTGTAAGGGTTTCTGAGGTCCAAACATAGATCTGACACAAAGTCATTTCTGCTCAATCTAATTTTTCAGAATTAGTCATAAATATTGACAGGAGACATGGTAAAGTTGCATTGCAAATAGATATGAATTCTGGGAAAGGAATAATTATGGCAATTTATTTCAGGAAAATAATATATTTGTCATTGTCAGTCCTCTAAATATAATCATTTACATTCCTCTTGTTCACCTCCTCCCTAGACAACCAAATCTCCAAATCTCCTCTGATCAATGGTGTTGTGTTTGACAATGAGGACCTCAACCATCAATAAGAGATCTATAAATGGTCCCTCTAGATTAAGGTGCCTATGAACAAAGATTAACAAGCCAGTCTTCCTCTACATATGCAAAGTACATTGGAAAGACAAGGAGAGGATATGCAGAAGATACTCTCATATAACATTATATAATGTATATGTGTGGATATATATACACACATGATATTTATGTACACACATTATATGTATATACGCACACTATGTATGTGTGTATATATGCACATACAACACACACACATACAACAGCCACTAGTCTACAGCAATGACTGAAATTCCAACGGGAAAATGTTGCCAGGTTCTCCAAGACCAGACCAGAATGTTTGTTCATTAGAACTCAGTTCCGTTCCCTGGGAAAAGCTCTCCAGGCTATTGCTTTTTAATCCTTCTTTGGAATAACTTCCTAATCCATTGGTCTGTAAAGTTTCCTGGGAATGGGTCCTTAATGCATTGTTCTTCATGCTTTTCTCCATGATTCTCAGCTCAACCCCCTGAAATATTGTGTTATTTTCTCAAAATAATGATCTGTGTTTGTATGCTGATAGCTATTGATGAGTTGGTAGATGATTCTGTATGTTTGTGTGTGAGTAGCCTGCTTTATGTTCACATAAAGTTAGAATGCCAGAAGCCTTTCTTGTAATTTGAGCTGTCTCAGTCACTTTTAATCTAAGTTACCAGTGTTTTTAGCCGCATACTTTTCTAACAATTTTGGATGTTTTTTGAGGTTATTTGAGTAAACATCATTACCAAAATTTACACAACATTTTAATTCTAGACAGGTAGATGCCAATGCACTTATTTAGAAGAAACACACCATTCGGCTGTTGGTTTTATCTTTGTCCATGGGGCTTGTTTCACTTCAAAATCTTTAATTATCTGTGAAACTTACATGCCAAACAAAGTTTATTTTCCAATATAACACAACTGGTCCTATATATTTTCTGTAAATTCTTTTTTAAAACATTAATTCTTTCTATAACTCACCTTTTTCAGTGACTTAACAGTCCCTCAGGTGACACATTAAAAAATATGCCTAGATCTGTCTTTAGCTAAGTCCAAAGATCTTTAGTGCACTTTATATCTTCTAAATTAATTTAGGTGGTAGTTTGTGGTAATTGTTCCACTAATGTAGATGTTATTTTTCCAGACTCCAATTATACTATCTTCATTAATTCTGCAGTCTTTGCTAAAAATGTATTTATCATTTTTCAAGCTCTACATGCCACTTGGTCTTAAAACTAGTTTTATTTTGCAATAGGAGAGATCATCATCATCATCCTCCTCCCCAGATGATCTTGGCCTTCTCAGTTCTTCTCTCTCTGCTTGTAGCTCTCAGAATAACTGTAAATGCAACATCCTGAGATAAGGAAGAAATGTCTGGAACAGCCCCGGCTGTGTCCTCATTCCTACCAAACAAGTTGTCCTGCAATACTTTAACTCAGTGATCCTTGTTGTGCCTGGCATATGAAATCCAATACAGAATACTTTTGGGGTCTCTCAGCTGCAATGCAATGTGGTGCATGCACAGACAGCACTCCACCTGCCCTGGGCAGCTTTCTTGATTCTTAAAAGACCAGTTCTCCGTGAATCCTAGACTTCTATTTATCCTTGCTGCCTATCTGTGAGTAAGAGAGTTGCTTTGCCTGACTTGTGTGAATGTTCTGCATCCCCAGACTCAATTTGTAGAAAACCATTGCATACATTTTTTAGGATTTTATTATGGCAAGGTCACAGTTCTAGTACTTGACTTGTAGCATGAGAAAACTTCTACTGTGGAAAATAAGACAGAATAATACCAAAAAATGAGGTAATACTTGCTTAGGCCAACTTAAGAAAGGCTGCCCATTAATTCGTTGTTGTCAAATTGAAAGAGATACTTCCAGTGGCACATTAAAAGCTTGATTTATGGCCCTAATATATTAGACATTTACCTTCAGTGACATTAAGAGAAGCATATCAATTAAACTGTATGAATAACTTGATGTTAAGACAGGATTAATACAAGTAACAAAATAAGCTTCCCAAATAATGTTAATATACTGTTATAAGCAATATGAATTTAAAAGGACAGCCATACACAACCCTACAGCCATGTACAACTCTACAGCAAAACAAAATAAAAATTGAAAACAAAAGATGTAACACATACGCACACAAACCAACTGCATGATCACATCCTATTCACTGTGTAACTTAGAAGATTAAATATAAAAAAAGAACATAGGGCTATGTTTCTAAAATATTTTCGTAAGACAAAATTATTACTTAATTTTGAGGTTCTTGATGTACATTAGTATAATAAAGACTGAGTCATTATTGTTATAAAGACACCTAATATACTTTGTGTATATGTTTGTTTTAACTAAGATTTCCTCATGTATATTTAAATGTAGAGCAGTTCCTCTTTGTGTGGGACATATCTATTGGTGACGTTTCAGTCATAGTTTACTGAAAGAGCTCTTCTTGGCTACATATTGATTATTTTGCATTGCTTTATTTTTGTGTATATTTTGACTTAGGAGCTTTAAATCTTGGCTACTCCTCAAAGTTTAATAAACAGATTTTTTTAATTGAATAAAACAAGTAAATAAGAGGACATCAATTTTACACAACTGTTTGGAAATAATAGAGTCAGAATCTGACAATCTCATGACGATATTCAAGTATGTGCTCTATGAAAGAATAATTGTAATGTCCTTGAAAGTGGAATAGTTTGTCTACTATTATTTATTGCAGGCCCTGATATAATGTGAAAATGACAACAGGTGCTTGATAAGTATTTGTAATGTTAGTGATCTTTAATATTGGCATTTTCCAAATTGAACTCACAATTTTATTTCAATAACATTAGGAGAGGTTTTTAAAACACAAATAAAAGGAAAGATCTTTCATGTTTATAGATTGAAAAATTAATATAGTTCAAATGTTCACACTACCCAAACTGAACTATAGATTCAAGGAAATTCTGATCAAAATTCCAATGACATTTTTAAAAGAATTAGAAAAAGAAGTCATAATTAATTTTCATGAAACCACAAAAGACACTGACTAGCCAAAGCTTTCTTGAGTTAAAAGAACAAAGCTGGAGATATAACACTACCTGAATTTGAAATGTACTGCAAAGCTATAGTAATTAAAACAGCACGATGTTGGCATAAAATCAGACACACTGATCAATGAAAGAGGATAGAGAGCCCAGAAATAAAGTCACAGACTTAAGGTTAACAGATATTCTACAAAGATGACAAGAATGTACAATGGAAGAAATGGAGAAAAGGAAGTCTTTTTAATAAATGGCGCTGAGAGAGCTAGGTATTCACATTCAGAAAAATAAAATTAGATCCTTATCTCACACCATATAAAAAAATCAACTCGGCCAGATGTGGTGGTTCACGCCTGTAATCCCAGCACTTTGGGAGGCTGAGGCAGGTGGATCACCTGAGGTCAGGAGTTCGAGACTGGCCTAACCACCTTGGAGAAACCCTGTCTCTACTAAAAACACAAAACTTAGCCAGGTGTGGTGGTGCATGCCTGTAATCCGAGCTACTTGGGAGGCTGAGGCAGGAGAATTGCTTGAACCCAGGAGGCAGAGGTTGTGGTGAGCCAAGATTGCACCATTGCACTTCCGCCTGGGCAACAAAAGCAAAACTCCATCCCAAAAAGAAAATAAATATATAAATAAATAAATGGACAAATAAATAAATAACCTCAAAACGGATTGAAGACTTAAACATAAAACTCGAAACTACAGAATTATTGGAAGAAAACATAGAGTAAAAGCTTCATGACATTGATCTGAACAATAATTTTTTGGATATGCATTCTAAAGCAAAAATCCAAAAGCAAAAATAGACAAATGAGACGATAAGAAACCAGAAGACTTCTGCAAAGCCAACGAAACCATTAACAGAGTAAAGAAACAATCTGTAGAATGGGATAAAATATTTGCAAACTATGACTCTCATAAGAGATTAATACTTTAAAATATATAAGAAACTCAAACAACACAATAATTTGTAAACAAATAATCTGATTAAAAATTGAGCAAATGATCTGAATAGACATTTCTCAATAGAAGATGTACAAGTAGCCAAAAGGTATATGAAAAAATTATCAATATCACTAATCATCAGGAAAATGCAAATTGAAAGCACAGTAAGATATCACCTCACACCTACTAGAATGGCTGTTATCAAAAAGAAAAGTTCACAAGTGTTGGCAACAACGTGGAGAAAAGGGAACTGTTTCATATTGTTGGTGGGAATGTAAGTTCACACAGCCATTATGAGAGAAAATGTATGGAGGTTCCTCAGAAAATTAAAATTAGGACCACCGTATTATCCAGCAAATTGACTACTCAGTATATATCCAAAGGAAATGAAATTGATATTAAAAAGAGATATCTATTCTCCCATTTTTATTGCAGCACTAATAATGTATTAGTCCATTTTCACACTGCTGATAAAGACATACCTGAGACTGGGAAGAAAAAGAGGTTTAATGGACTTACATTTCCATATGGCTGGAGAGGCCTTACAATCATGGTGGAAGGCAAAGAAAAGCAAGTCACATCTTACATGGATGGCAGCAGGCAAAAAGAGAGAGTGAGTTTGTGCAGGGAAACTCCCATTTTTACTCCTATTTTTAAAACCATCAGACATCGTGAGACTTATTCACTACCACGAGAACAGCGTAGGGGGAAATTGCCCCCACGATTCAATGATCTCTCACTGGGTCCCTCTTACAACATGTGGGAATTATGAGACTACAAGTCAAGATGAGATGTGGGTGTGGACACAGAGCCAAACCATATCAATTAACAATAGTCAAGATATGGAATCAACCTAAGTGTCCATTAATGAATGAATGGGTAAAGAAAATCAGGTACATATACACAATGGAATATTATTCAGCCTTAAAAGGAAGAAAATTCTTTCATTTGGGACAAAATCAATGAACCTAGAGGAGATTATGTTAAATGAAATAAGCCAGGCACAGGAAGATAAATGCCACATGATCTCACCTATATGTAGAATGTAAAAACAAAAATTGAATTTTTAAAGTGAAGAGCAGAATAGTAGCTACTGGCAGATTAGGGTTATAAGTGGCTATTAGTGAGATCTTCATCAAAGAATATAATATTTCAGTTAGATGGGAGAAATATGTTAAAGAGTTCCATTGTACAACATGGTAAATATAACTAATAAGAGTGTGTTGTATTTTTAAAAATTGTTAAGAGAATATATTTAAATTGTTCTCACTACAAAATGATAAATTTGTCTGGTAATACATATGCTAAATTAGCTCAACTTGGCTACTTTACAATATATACACATTTTAAACAACATTTTACATGATAAGTATATACCATTTTTTGTCTGTTAAAAATAAATGTTTGCTAGCTGCTTGTGTTTCTTCTTTTGAGAACTGTTCATCATTTACCCACTTTTTAGTGGGTTTTTTTTTTCTTCTTGAGTTGTTTGAGTTCCTTGTAGATTCTGGATATTAGTCCTTTGTCAGATGCATATTTTGCAAATATTTTCTCCCATTCTGTACATTTTCTATTCACTCTGTTGTTTCTTTTACTATATAGAAGTTTTTAGTTAATGAAATCCCATTTGTCTATTTTTGTTTTGTTGCACTTGCTTTTGAGGTCCTAGTCATAAATTCTTTGCCTACGCTGATGTCCTGAAGAGCTTTTCCTAGGTTTTCTGTATGACTCATATAGTATTGGGTCTTACATTTAATTTGTTAATCTATCTTGAGTTAATTTTTATATGTTGTAAGAGGTAGGGGTCCAGTTTTATTCTTCTGTGTATGGAAATTTAATTTTCCTTTTATCAGTTATTGAATAGAATTCACATTTCCCTTTGTATATTTTTTGTTGACTTTTTTCAAAGATCAGTTTGTTGTAGGTATTTGGCTTTATTTCTGGGTTCTCTATTCATTTCCATTGATCTCTGTGTCTATCTCACACCAGTACCATGCTATTGTGGTAACAATAGCCTTATAGTATAATTTGAAGTCAGGCTCAAAGGACTGAAAATATAACTACCGTTAGACTCAGCAATCCCAATAACTAGCTATCTATTCAAAGGAAAATGTTCTATCAAAAAATACCTACACTCATATGTTTATCACAGCATGATTCATACAATCAAAATAATGGAATCAACCTAAGTGTTCAGTGCAGATGACTGGATGAGGAAAATTTGGGATATATATACACCACGGAATACTATGCAGCCATACAAATAATGAAATCATGCTTTTGGCAGCAATGGAGATGGAGCTGGAGGCCATTCTCCTAAGGGAAATAATTCAGAAACAGAAAACAAACATAACTGGTTCTTATAAGTAGAAGTTAAACAATGGGTGCACATGGACATAAGATGGAAATGATAGTCCTAGGGATTCAAAAAGGGGAGAGGGTTGGAAGTAGGTGAGGGGTGAAAAGTTACATATTGGGTTAAATGTTCACTAATTAGGTGATGGAGCACAAACCCACCATTATGCAATATATTCATGTAACAAACCTGCACACATACCTGCTGAATCTATAAAAGTTTTTAAAAATACAATAAAATTAAAATAAATAAATGAATACAAGCTATTTTGACAGCTAGTTACTTTACCAAATGACTTTCCAGATTAATTTTCTACCTTTATATGAGATGTCAAAAATAATTTTCTGTTTTTTATATCTGCATGTTCTATAGTGTTACTTCTGGCTCTTCACAAGCTATTATAATTTTAGTTCTATCACCATTAATTTCAATTAGAAGTCTGTGTGCCTTTTCTTGGCAAATTAAAAAGAAAAAATTCCATTTCTGTAGATTACAAAACTTTCTGAATGTAAAGTAGAAAGACGTTTGAATTTTCCCTCCAATATCTATTATTGAACATCTGAAATTATCTAGGTGGTAACATTTATGTGTGCATACATAAGATACATGTCTTGAAATATAGTTTATGATATTTTTAGCATGTCTACATAAAAGGACATTTTGAACCAAAACCAAAATACAAGTGAAAACAAGACTAAAAACACCTAACTGATTTCTCAAGTGTTTCTGAATGTTTATGTAGCCCACAAAAACAACTATGAACAAGTAAAATGGCTTGCTTATATTCACATGGGATTTACACTGTATCTTACAGTGATTGTGAAAGAAATTTTTGATATTTTTATGTTCACATATTTTTGTAGTGAAAACAGAATTATTTTTAATATAGACTTTCTCATTAACATAGTCATCTAATTTGGAGATATTTAAAATACAGAAAAATGCAAAGATAAGATGAGAGACACCCACATACTATACTATATTTACCTTTAAAATCATTATTTATTTTATGGAAAACAATGAGAAGCATATTTGGGCATTTCCAAATATCTGCAACCAAATATCTTTCTCTTCTGGAGAAAACATTATTGAGAAATTTTGGAGTCGTTTCTTTAAGTCTTTGATTTTATTTTGCTGTTGTTTGATAATACTCCTATATCTAGTCATAAATAATTTCAGGTGCTATAATATTTGTTTTAAAATGTATGTTTGTTTTAAAATTTGAAATGTTTATACATTTTAAAATAAACATCATAGCACTTGAAACTTACACTTGACTAGATTCTCAACATATATTCTTAATCAACCTGCTATCAGTAATCAACATTATTTTCAAAATCATTAATGCTACTCACCTGTGATATTTTTCTTTGATGCATGAAAGTTAATTTTGATAAAGTCCAATTTATTATTTCTTTTGTTACTTTTACTTGTTGCATTATACTCAAGGAAACATTGCCAGTTCTAAGGTCATGAAATGGATCCCTGCGTTTTATTTTAAGAGTTCTCTAGCTTTAACTCACATTTAGGTCTTTATCTACTTTGAGTTTATTTTCATACATGGTTTAATGTATGGATCCAATTTCATTATTTTGCATATCTAGTTGCTTCAACTGGGTTCATAAACTTCAATCTGTCAACTGACAGATTTATAAACTCATGTATCTTTGATAAACTGACTTTTAATAAGGATGATAAGACCATTCAATAGGAAAAGAACACACAAACACATGATGCTGACACAACTGGATAACCACAAACAAGTAAAAGTTGTACAGTTAAAAAGGAAGTAGAATTATCTCCATTCATAGTTTTCATAATTTTAAACATATAACATTCCCATGAATACACACACACACACACACACACAACCTTCGAGTTAACATAGTCAGCACAGGTACTATATACAAGATAAATACACAAAATGTGGATATCCAGTTGTCTCAGCATCGTGTGTTAATGTGTTCTCTTCCTAGTGAATGGTCTTGGCACCCTTATTACAAATCAACTGACCACAGATATATACATTTATTTCTGGACTCACAATTCTATTCCACTGATCAGTATGCCCATCCTTGTGCCAGTTCCACTGTTTGAATTAGTGGAGATTTGCAGAAAGTTTGGAAATTGAAAAGTATTCTTCCTCCAAATGTGTTCTTTTTCAAAATCATTTTGGCTACTCAGGATACTTTGCAACCTCATATGAATTGTAGAATTGACCTTACCATTTCTGAAAACAAAAACCATTGGGATTTTGATAGGGTTTGCATTGAATATGTAGATCACTTTGGGGAGTATTTTCATCTTAATATTAATTATTTACATTAATAAATGCAAGATATTTTTCATTATTTAGGTTCTTATTTCAACAGTGGTTTTTAGTTGTCAACATACACATCTTTCATTTTCTCTCTATATATACACCTATATATACACACACACACATAAAAGCTTAATTATATATATAATGAAGAAGGCGAAAGATGTGTATAATAACATCAAATTATACATATCCATTTTGATGTTATTGTAAATGAAAATTTTTACTTTCTTTTTTAGGTTATTTGTTACTAGTCTATAGTAATACCATTGATTTTGTGTATTTACAATGTATACTGTAAATGTGCTGAATGTATTAACTCTAAGGTTTGTGTGTGTGTGTGTGTGCATTCTTTGGAATACTATATAATTATATAACAGTGAATAGAGATAGTT
>NC_045437.1:12448614-12539141 GCF_002776525.5 Piliocolobus tephrosceles
TATTTTTTAAAATAAATGTCCTGTATTATTTTGAGGAAATTTCCTCTATTCCTAGTTTTTGAGTCTTTTGATTTCAAAAGAAGTTTCATTTTCTTCTAATAATCTTACTTCATAAATTGAGATGTACATATTTTTGTTCTTGTTTTTATTATTTTATTGGGGTGTCTTGCTCTTAGTGTTTTTGTATTTTTTTAATATTAAACAACTCTTGCATTCCTAGAATAAATCCCACTTGGTCATAGTGAATTGTCCTTTTAATATGCTGCTAAATTCTGTTTGCTACTGTTTGCCAATAATTTTTGTGTCAATAGCTATAAAGGATATTGGCCTATAGTGGCCTATAATGACACCATTTCTTATGATGTCATTCTCTGTCTTTGGTACTAGCATAACGCTGATCTCATAGAATGACTTAGAAAATGTTTCACCTTCTTCTGATTATTGGAAGAGTTTGTAAAAGATTGGTATTAGTTTTCTTTAAATGTTTGATAGAATTCACTGGTGAAACTATCTGGTTGTGAGATTTTCTTACTTGGGAAGTTTTTTTAAATTACACATTCAATCTCTATTTGTTAAATGTCTATTCAGATTTTCTATTTCTTCTTGAGTCAATTTTGTAATCTGTGTTTCTAGGAATTTGTCAATTTCATCATGGATATCTAATTTGTAGTGTATAATTTTCATAGTTTTTTCTTATAATTATTTGTTTTTTTAAGGTTTGACATAATGTTGTCACTGTCGTGTCTGAGTTTAGTGATTAAGTCTCCTTCCACTTTCTTGATCAGTATAACTAAATTTTTGCAATTTTATTGACGTTTTTCAAAGAATCAACTTTTGGTTTTATTATTCTGTTTTTTGACTCTACTTTTGAAATTTGTATTGTAATCTCTATATTCCTTTTTCTTATTAAACATATAAATACATTAGGAAGAGGAGACAAATATCCCATGCATAAGAATTCCAAACAGCTTGTGTAGATATCCTTATCTCAATAAAGAGGAAGAAAATATTCCACTCTTTAAGCATGGGCTTTGATAGTAGCTCTCTTCCAAGGAGTACAGTATGAAAAGGTAGAGGATAGAGTAACTTTATATTGGTAAATTCAACTTCAAATCAAGGTCAACATCAAGTACCCTTGGTATGTTTCAATAAAAATTACATGAACTGTAGAGTTTAGTTAATGCTAATGCACCAATATTGGTTCATTCATCATAACAAATGCACCATAGTCATATAAAATAGTAATAATAGGGGAACTGAGTGAGAGAGTATATAGGAAATTTTTATACTACCATTTCAACTTTTCCGTCACTGTAAAAGTGTTTTAAAAATAAAATCTATTTTTATTTATTTTTTATTTTTGTATTTATTCATTTTATTTTTAACTTTTATTTTAAGTTCAGGGGTACAAATACAGGTTTGTTGCAAAGGTAAACTTTTGTCATAGGGGTTTGCTGTGTAGATTACTCCATCACCCAGATATTAAGCCTAGTAACCATTAGTTATTCTTCCTGATCCTCTCCCTCCTCCCATTCTCCAAAAGACTACAGCGTGTATTTTTCACTTCTATGTGTTTATGTGTTCTCTTCATTTAGCTCCCACTTAGAAGTGAGAACATGTAGTATTTGGATTTTTGTTCCTGCATTAGTTTGCTAAGGATAATGTCCTCCAGCTCCATCTATGTCCCTGTAAAGGACATGATATTGTTCTTTTTTATGACTGCATAGTATTCCATGGTGTATATAACCACAAATACCATTTGACCCAATAATTCTATTACTGAGTATATGTCCAAATGAATATCAATCATTCTGTTATAAAGACACATGCACACATATGTTCATTGTAGTACTATTCACAATAGCAAAGACACGGAATCAACCTAAAGTCTACTAATTAAAAAGCTGCTTGTTCGATGTGAAGAATACCTTCATAATTTGTGAATACACATTATTACTAACAATATTTTTATGATTATTATCTCATAATGTCCATCATAGATAATATCCTATTTAGTCTCAAACCTGTGCAAAATATTGAGCAAGCACTGTTGCAAATATTTGCTATAGATATACTTGATGTGAAGAAAGAGTTTTTTATTCTACCTGTTTTGCTATATTAATCACATCAATATAAAGTATCTGGAAACCATATCTTATTTTTACCAAAGATGCTTAAGTATAATTTGTGATAAAAGAAGAAATAACCTATTAAATCATACATAAAACACATTTTACTTCTTTCTATCTTGTGACATTTTTGTCACACTTAGTTGATTCAGAGAGGGCACAATTGCTATAAAAATTTGAAACAAGATATCCTTTGTCACAACAATGATTGGATGTTATTGCCAAATGCTAAAGACAGTAATGCTTAAAAACGAAGTTAATCCTATTGTTCTCCACAGGGAGTTCTTAAATATGCACACATAATTAAAGATAAGGCATTTTAAAACCTCAGTCATATTCTCTACAGGAAAACACATAAAACATTTTTAGTAAACAACTAAGACCAGGCAGTTTTGTATACTGTTTTCTGTTATATTTACTTACGTGTCTATTTTACATGATGGAGTTTTATGATCCCATGGTGAACATAAAATACACAAATACATTCTCTTGTTTTCCCACCCTCCATACTACACACTTCCACTGCATTCTTTTTACTTCATTAACAATTCAGGAACTAGTACACATACCCCACTCTCACCATCCATTTGACTTTTTATGATTTTTGCCTCTCTCCTTCATCAGCCCAGTTCCTATAACCACTTTTTGCTTCCTCTGGTTAGTAGTAATTTTAGCCCCAAATCAACATATGCATAGTCTGATGAAAAAAATATACACTTTGAAGTTAAATAGCTATGAGATCAATTCATGACTTTACTACTTAATAGATTTTGAGAAAAGATACTTAACTTTTCTAAACAGGAGCTTTTTTTTTTTTTTTTTTTTTTTTTAAGTGAGAGGAAAGCTTTGGTTTTTAACACTCACTCTAAAATGCTCTCCATGCTGCCTTTAACAAATGTCAGTTCCTTTTCACTTTTCCAATCTGTATGTTCAATTCCAAATCCTAGGTTGATCACACATTCACCTGCTGTTGTTTTCATTGCTGTTGTCATTATTGCTCACAATCTGTTAGCTATTGCCCAAGAAAAGCATCATGGGAAGCACGATTGTCAAGCCAAAAGTCTTCTCTCTGACCTTCAGTAGCGCTTTTATTGATTTCTACTTGTCAACTATCACATTCCAGTTATTTCCTACTATCTACAAGTTCCAAATGCTATCTTTACCTTTACTCGTTGGAGGTTACCCTGTGTTGTACTTTACTGGGAATTTAGAGGCCACCTAATAGAAACTCTTACCTTATTGCTTCTGTACTTACAAATATATGTTCATCCATATTGGTCTGCACAAAAATGATATTTTTGCTGCCATGTGCATAGGTATGTAGATGTGTGGGGGAGGTGGTGTGTGTGTGTGTGTGTGTGTGTGTGTGTGGCTTTGTGCTGTTTCACTTCTGAAAATAGCCTTACTTTACCTCTCATTTGCACTTAATAATTGTCTAATTGTAGCTTTAAGAAAACTGGGGTTTTTATCTACTTAAACAAATTTCTATGTTCCTATGCTTAGAACAGGGCTTGGCATGTCACCAACGCTCTTGTTTTTTAGAGATATGCCATAATCATTTTTTAGTAATTAAATAATTATAAGGATTATTTATATATTTTAATCATCTAACCAAGAGTTATATTCAACATCACAAAAGGATCTGTTTTCCTGTTTTACTTTATCTTTTTTCATTGATAAGTTCATTGAAATAGCCATCTATGGTCATTTCTGCATAAACTTTAATACATTTAATATATTAAGGCTTTGTGATCTATATTTTGTCTTACCTATCCTACCAAAACTTCTTTCTACTATTAAGTAGTAAATACTAAAGGGTTTTTATATATTTATATATTTTGACCTCTGCAATTACCAAAATTTTAAGCAGTGTCCTAAAAACAAAATCTTAATGGTAAAATTATTTATGTAATTATATTAGTCAGCCTTTGCTTCTTCAATTCTGCCTTTAAATATATAAAAAATGAGATTTTTCTTTAGGATTTTATGTTTATACTGAAATTTTAAATTCATTAAGAATTTCTTTTAGAGTATATTATGAGATACAAATATGATTTTATTCTTTCCCAATTACTTTTAATTTTTTTAGCAGCAGTTCATTGTCTTATAGAATAGTAATTTACATGCTTGCATTTATTCATTAAAATATATAGTCTTTATATCCTGCAAAAACATTGAAGAAAGGATTATACTTCAGACTATTCTATATTAATTCAAATCTATTAAGATAGAGTATCTTATTTTTCAGCTTCATTAGATCATAAATGGAATATAAGATTTCATTGCTTCTATAATACCAATCTGACATTTATTTTTAATACAAATGAGCAATACAAAATTTTTTATTTTTTGGTAAGCCAAAGAGTTTTTTTCTCTGGGGTAGATATGTAATTCATGTCCAGCTACAGTCCTAGAATCCAATGTCCAAACTTTCCAAACAGGTATTATTAATAATAGATGAAGATATCACTGAAAAACACTTATTTATAACAGAAAGAAAGACAATTTTTTAAAAGCAAACTCAGTGTAATTAAAAGTCAACCACAACACACTCTACACAATTTCAGAAACTGGCACTTGCTTTATTTATTATTGTAATTGTTTTGTTTGACAATAATTTTCATGTTTTTCTGTTAAAAATTCTTGTCCAAATATCAAGAATTTTCCTGTTTTACTTTATCTTTTTTCATTGATAAGTTCATTGAAATAGCCATCTATGGTCATTTCTGCATAAACTTTAATACATTTAATATATTAAGTGTTCAATAAGTGAATTGATCTTTCTTTTCGTCAACTATAAAACTGAGTTGAGAATTTTCTGTATATTTAGTTATATTTTTATTTTATATTTTATAAAGGATGACATTTTCAGGAATGTCTAAAGGTGAATTGTATAGATATATTATTATTAAAAACTAGAATTAATTAATTATTAAATATGTATAGTTTTACATAAGCCAGATTTATAAAAAGTTCTTTACAGTATTGAGTGTTAAAAACATGAATTATCTACTGTATATTTTGTTATAACATGAAAAATACATACATACATATATGAAATCAGCTCACTTAACTTAAGCAAATGAATATTCCTTATGTTTTCTTTTTTCAATCAAATGCATAGGTATAAGTTATCTTTTCCTTATTTCAATTCAAATGAAGAAATGTATATAACCTGGGAATGTAATAACCTGGGAATGAACATATGTTCTTTTTCTCTCTTTATTTCAAATCATCCTGCTTCTTTGTAATTACAGGGGCATAGGAATAGAATATAGAATTTTAATTCTGAAAATTAAGTGCACAGTGTGGCTCTTTATTATTTTAGCACCCTTCTTTTATAATACATATCTGATTTATAGCACAAATTTTGTGTTGATTTAATCCACTGGACACTGAAATCATATAGATCCCTACCTTATGCACAAGGCCCTGATTTTCCAGAATTGCAAGCAATAAAATGCATATGTGTTTGCTTTACTGAGAATCTGGTATTTCAGTTGCTGAATTAATGAAAGGAAATGTGCAGGGAAGCTATAGGGCCTAGTTGACAGTAATGAAGGTATACTATGAAATGCAAACTTATTTCAAAATCACCCCAAATGGACTGTACAGTTGATATCAGCGCTGTACTACTGAGCAGTTGGGAAGCAGACAGCCCCACATAATGGTCATACATTGTTGCAAGAGTGGCACTCACAAAATAGCTGAAATGATTCTTGAACATGCAAAGCCATTATCTTTGCCTGAAGTTTCTGCATCAAAACTTTTGGGAATTATCATTTGGGGATGCTCTGCCACCACAGGGAAGACATCCCATACAACCTGTATGATAGTATTCAAGTATGACTGCCCCTGTAGTACCTATGCAATATGCTATATTATGTCTTGGCAAGCATGTATCCTGACATTTAAAAAGTAGATAAAGAAAATATAATTATGTTCTCTAGAACAGGGCTCCCCAACCCCCAGGTCTAGGGACCAGTACTGTCCAGTTCTGCACAGCAGGAGTTGTGTGGCTGGCAAGCATTACTGCCTGAGCTCCACCTTCTGTCAGATCAGCAGTGGCATTAGATTCTCATAGGAGCGCGAACCCATCGCAGACTGCCCATGTGCATCTGAAGGGTCTGGGTTGTGCACTCCTTATGAGAATCTAAGGCCTGATGATCTAAGGTGGAGTAGTTTCATCCTGAAACGATACTCCCCTCCCCTTCCATGGAAAAACTGCCCTCATTAAACTGCTCCCTGGTGTCAAAAACGTTGGGAACTGCTGCTCTAGAATATTTTGTTTTTCTTTCTTTCTCTTTTTCTCTCTCTCCCTGTCTCTCTGTTTCTGTTTCTCTCTCTCACTTTTTTACAAAATAATTAATGCTTAGGTTTATTGTTGCTTCAATAATTCAGCTGCCTACTGAGTTTCCTATTTGCCATTTATTTCTGGTTCTTACTGGTTACAGTGTAAACTAAGGATTATTGAAAGAATACTAAATTCAATCAAATTATGAGCAGGTCATTGGCTGAAAATTTTAGATTGAAGATAGAAATGTACTTGAAACAAGTTAGCATAGTGAATGTTTTGAACTTTTGCAACATTTTGGATTTATAAATTGTAAATTTATAGAGTGAATCAGCAATTTAGTATTAATATTAATACACAAGTTTACACAATTAATACACAAGTTTACACAATTAATCCCTTGGACATATTATTTTGAAAGGTGTTTATCTTTTTCATTTACATCGTATGGTATTTAGTTATTTTTGAAGGCAAATCTCAATATTCAAAGCCCTTTGGAGCACCGTCGAAGCAAGTAGCATATCGTCACCTCTCAGGTTTCTCATATCATAATTTGAAGAAAGAATGAGATATTCTCAGTGGGCCAAGAAACGGGCACACACACAAGAATTTACTTCACTGTAAGCTGTAATATGAAATTATCATACTCATTTGTCATTGTTTGAATAGTAAGCAAAAAGAGTATGAGGATTTGAAGAGAAACCAAAAAAAAAAAAAAAAAAAAAAAAAGGAGTTGTTTCCCGGGGAGTAATCAACAATAAAGTCAGTTCAGCCAAGTGGAACATGGAGAAAAATTAGTCAAGGGCAACTAGAGCAGGAGCCAAAATGAAGCTAAGTTCATAAGGCAGAAGCTGAATGTTTGCAGTGATAACAAGTCAATACTGCCTGTACGTCATACTGGTAAAAAATACAGTCTCTATCTCAGGTTTTACATAATGCTGATGGACAGTTAATAAAGCAATGAAGTTATTAGGAGATCAGGTAAAATGAGTTCCACTGGAATATAACCCTTTATGACAATTTAAAGAATCACTGTCTCTACTTCAGTGCCCTCAAACTACTAAATTCCATGATTATATTTTAGTAACTATTGGAAAGGAGTCTAGCTAAAATCAATGGATTAGGGAATTGTAGACTCAAATACTCAGCCTAGCTTCATCTACATTGCGGAGAGACTAATTGGATACTTTATGCCAATATCTTCCCTTGACAAGGAATTATGCCTGCTTTAAATTATTGTGTAATACTTTAATATGATTTTGTGAATTAACACATGTTGCTCAATTCCATTTCTTCTTATTTCTTGAATTGCTGTTTTAATTTAAGCAATGTCTTTGCTGTCATCGTGAAACTTATGTGAGTCACTAGACTGCTCCCTGATGCGGTACTGCTCCCTGATGCAGTACTAGTATGCTCCCTGATGCTCCCTGATGCAGATGCTCCTGATGAAGTAACCATCTTCTGCTGACATGTTAACAAAAGCTGTCCTCTGGATACACAGACAAACACATGGCCACTAAGGAGTTTAACATTGTCTATTAGCGCTCTGCACACATTTCTCTTTTCCTAATTCCCGGGTACTCATTTATTTCTCCAAATAAACTGCAGGTGGATTTTTACTTTAGTGTACTAGACAATATTACAGATTGATAAATTGAGTGATCCAAATAATGATCATCATTTATAAACATGTTCATAACAAAACACACTAATTTCATTCAACTTTAACACAACTAATATTACCATGGTCTCCTCAGAGCAAAATATCATCATGCCCTTGGAATACGGTGATAAAGAAAGCATTGCCACTCAATCGATTGAAGGAGACAGGAGATTTCAAAATTCAAATATGATACTATAAAAGAGATATACAAAGGTATTTACACCCAAGCATTTCTTTACTGTAAGAAATCATTTGCAGATTGCTTTGAATCTCTTATGGGAACTAGAGAAAGTACATGCCCACGATTATTTTTAGATAAAATAAGATCCATACTCTAACCAGCTATTTCAGGACTTATCCTTAGTCTTCCATAAAAACACCTTCCCAAAATAATGACTATGCCATTTTCCTGTATCTACCTTTCTCTTTTACATTAAAATGGCCAGACCACTGTTTGTTATATCTTTTCAATGGAAAACACATTCATTTTATTAACATGTTTCTAAATGAAGTTTAATCCATTGGGTCCACCTCAAATGGTAACTTTTCGTGGGATCTTTTTGTAATACCACCAATTACTGCCAAATTCTTCTTCTGTTCAACTTAGCTATGCTTTTCTCTTGCAATTCTTGTTTAATTACAGTTATTTGCCTATAATCAAACTGTGTAATATGCCATAAATTAAATATAACAACAATAATAGCGTCAACCTGGAAACAATAACAGCTAATCTTTATTGAACACATGTGTGTGAAAGTACTGCTCAAGGAATGTCTAGAAACTTTACTTATATTAAAGATCTTATGTTAGTATTTATTTAATCAACCCAACCACTTCTCCCAGTCAGCAAATGAGGAAACAAGTGCATGGAGAGATTAAATCGCTTACGGAAATTACAGATTCCTGGTCACTTTTGCCGTATTCTAATAGTTAGAAACAAGTAACAGGCTCTGCTTCTGTTCAAAGGATTATTACATGGGAACGTGACTACCAAGAGCTGGGAACAAATTGAGCTGTGTTATAGTCTCTCCATCACAGCCCATCTGCTGACCCCAGAGATCTGTGTCCTTCTTATAGAAAAAAATGCATTCAGCTCCTCCCAGTGTCCCTGAGTCTCATCCCGTTAAACTATCTGCTCTATATCCAGTTATTTATCATCAAAACTAGATCCAGGTAAGGATGAAACTTTCTTAGTGCAATTTCCTTTACCCTGTCAATCTATAAAGCTAAAGAGACAAGTTGTCTGTCCCACACACACCCAACACATGTGGTACAACAGTCAGAGGATAGCAGGAATAGACATTTCTGTTCAAAAAAGATGACAAATGATTTACTGGTCCATACTGATTTTAAAATTTACCCAGGGAAAAATGTTGGCTAATCTTTGACTAGATTTCAAAGCCTCAGAATAATTCTCCTTGGCTGTCCCTTTATTTCTGTGTTCTTCATTCCAGCCTCTCAGTCATCCTTCCTTTATTTCATGGAAGTAGAATGTGTCCGTGTCTAGTTAGATTTAGTGGTTTCCTCACTGCCAGTAGAATTTCAGAAGTCTGAACGCCCCTTTTCATTTTTCACTCTCCATTTTCCCTTTAGTCCAAGTTGGCAGTGTTTTTGCTAAAACAATTTTTTCAAAAACTGAGTAGGTGTTTTCTGTATTTCCCAGGGTTTCACTCTATTAGATAAAAGCCATACCCTCAAATCCCTTCTAGATAATCCCTCTTCTACCTGGGACTCCCACAAAAAGAAGTGAATGACGGCCGGGCGCGGTGGCTCAAGCCTGTAATCCCAGCACTTTGGGAGGCCGAGACGGGCGGATCACGAGGTCAGGAGATCGAGACCATCCTGGCGAACACGGTGAAACCCCGTCTCTACTAAAAAATACAAAAAAAAAAACTAGCCGGGCGAGGTGGCGGGCGCCTGTAGTCCCAGTTACTTGGGAGGCTGAGGCAGGAGAATGGCGGAAACCCGGGAGGCGGAGCTTGCAGTGAGCTGAGATCCGACCACTGCACTCCAGCCTGGGTGACAGAGCGAGACTCCATCTCAAAAAAAAAAAAAAAAGAAGTGAATGACAAGAGATTAAGCTTCCTAGAAGTCCTATTATTAGATTGAGAGGATCTGTGAGACAAAACTTTGATAGCTTTAAAAGGCCGTTTTTATGACCAAATACTGTGATCATTTGATCTTTTGAAGTTTTAGCAAAGATTGTGTAATTACACCATTTTCTCTACATCAAGCTTTATCTAAAGACCATGTTTTCCTGACAGTTCATAGAAACAATTTCCTAATTTTAACACCTTTTGTTATTGGAAAAGCTAGAATTTTCTAAATTATCAAGTCCTTTTAACAGTTCCTTCCTCAAATTATCTTCCTATATTCTCACACATTGCTACAGAAATCAAGAAAGAAACAGGTGGCATATCCAACAGTTTTCTTGAAGATTTCCTTAACTAAATAACCAAGTTCATCACTTACATTTTCTGTTGTCTACATAACTACAAGAGACTACTTGACTAAGCTCCCTGCTGGTACATGTCTCCCTTCCTCGAGTTTCTAGAAGCATATTCCTTACTTCCTTTAGAGCCATCACCGGCGGTGTCCTCAAAATTCTTATTCATAATATTCTGATGGAGAGAACTTAGTCTTCATCATGCTTTTCAAAAATTGTTTATCTTCTGTTCATTGTCTCATTACAAAACCACTCCCACATTTGTAGTGTTTTTTGGGGCAGCCACTCACTTTCAGATACCGGAATCTGCATGTCATCTATAGCTGCATAACAAATTACCACAACTTAAAGGCATAAAACAACACGCATATATTATCTCAGAATTTTTGAGAGTCAGAAACCCAGTCATGGATTAGCTGAATTCTCTGCTTCAGGGTCTCTCACAAGTTTATAGTCAGAATGTTGGCCAGACTTGAGGTGTTATCTAAGGCTCCACTGGGAAATGGATCTTCCTTCAAACTCCTGTGGTTGTTGACTGGATTCAGTGCCTCCTTTACCATCAGACAAAAGGCTGTAGCTTTTTCCAAGCATTTGAATGGTGGCTGCCTTCAGTTTCTTGCCAAATGGGTCTCCACAGCATGGTGTCTTGCTTCATCAAACTGTGCAAACAGAAAAGTCAATAGAGAGACTCTGCTAACAAAGCAAAAGTTAGAGTTTTATGTAGTGTAATCAGTCAAGTGCCATTCTATTACCTTTTCTGTATTCTGTTGGTGAGAAGCAACTATAGCTCCTGCCCGTAGTCAAAAGGAAGACCTTACATAGGGCATGCATGTCAGGAAACAGAAATAATTTGGTCATTTTTAAAGTATGACCATGTCAGGAAGTAGAATCATTATACTTGAGAACTTTTTATATTCCTAGAAGGTACGAAAATTGTAAGAAACAGCGAGATAGTAAAGGGTCATTGTGACCAAGTTTCAATGTTGTATTCCACAATCCTGATTAAAGGGACTAAAGATATTTTTACTAGACTTCAAAATGCATTCAGGACACAGTATGAATGTGAAATATTGTTATTTTATAATAATTATCACAGCTGTAGTTAAACACAATCTTCATATATGGTTATCATGTAATAATAATGGCTGGCATTTTAGCATGCATGGTATCCTAAACATATCCTAAAAGCAATATCATTTGCATTAGCTACAGATCTTGGTTCAACCCTCAGTTTTGATAGTGATTATATAAGTGTTTTGTGTGTATATTACATACTACACATGTATATGCACTCAGAAAAAGCTATACAGTCTATCTTTCTGAATTTTAGTGTCTTTATCTATAATATGGGTGCAGCAATGGCATTTAATTGAAGCAAGTATGTTAAAGTGATATGAGTGAATGAAAATCTTCTGTTCAACAAAAAGAAATCCTCAAATATATTAATTGCTCAAGACAAACATACGTTGTGATTAAGTATAAGGGTCATGAACCAAAAAGACATTGTTGCATAGACAGCTAAATATACACACAGAAGTTCAACCGCTCAAGACAACAAGAAAAAAGAATCATCCAAGTGAGAGAATAACATTCACTTATTCTAAAATTAATAAACAATTTCTTTTTAAGGTTACCGCAATCCCACTATAGAATGGTTAACTATTTACCATATATATTTATACAAGAACATACTCCACACAATGCTCATCAAAAGTATGGAATCCATTACTCGCTTTTTCACTGGATGTGAGTTAAAGCACTCCTCAAGGTATGAATGTGTATCTTCACTGGGGTTCAGTGGATTTCTCATAACCATTACAAAGGTATGAGGCCAATAGGAAGACCTGAAGAAGCAGAGCTCATTCTGTAACATTTTTATTTTGCCCTATGTATTACTAAGCATTAAAAAGTTGGCCCAGAATTGTATTCTTCATATCGCATCTTTTCTACCTACTGCTAAAATGTATGCATTTATTTTGTTGTAGTTTACATTGATTCAAGCTTCTTTTCTGTGAGTATCCAGTGAAAACATCTTTTTTTTTTTTTTTTTTTTTTTAAAGTCTGGAAATGTCTTATGGCCGGAAGACCCACAGTTCTTGGTGGTATATAGAATTATCCTTAGGGATGCAATACCAGAGATAAACACTAAATCTCAGCTCTCAACTATTTATGCTATAACAGATTAAAAATTTTTTAAAAACATAATCATGAAAGAAAATAATCTTTATTACTTGTTAATTATCATGGTTTCTAAGAAAATGCTTTAGAAAAAAGCTTATTTCAAGAATTGTACTTTATAATATTTGCATACATGATTTATAAAATATAACAGCTTTTTGGAATTCAGTTTTTTCTGTTAAATAATTGTTTTCATAAGTTTAATAAATATTTTGCTTTCATTTCATTTACAATTAGAGTATTTATAAAGCCATTCATAAAATCAAGCCAAAATTAGACAACTAATTTTATTCAGAATACAATTATATCTTGCTATGCTACTATACATCAAAATAAATACAAATGTCTAAACTTTCCCCTTTAGACAAGATTAGATAATTCACTAGTTTTATTCTAGTTCCTTAAAAATGAAGATAAGGTGATGTCCTCCTAGTGATTTACTAATTTTAAAGTAAAGAAGAGAGAGTGGTAGGGATAAAGAGAGAGGCAGACAGAAATATTCAAAACTTGTACTCTATCATGAGGTTTCCTAGCCTTTCTAGAACCTAAAAGTAAAAATGAGTTGGTTCTTAATGATAAAATGAAATACAATCATTTTACAAATTAAACACTCTCAGGTCATCCTAAATTTCAGTGATTTAAAGAGGCAACCAAAATACATGAATCAGTCATTATCCCCTATATTCCTGAAGATTCCCATCCTGCATATGTTCGTATTCTCTTTCACATTACCTGATTTTTTTTCCTTTTTATTTCTGTACCAGATTCACAGCTCATTTGCTTGCAATATGGCATAACTGCCTTTCCCCTTGACATGTTCTGAATGCATGGTTTTATGTTAGAGCTTGAACAATGGAGAACGTACCTCTGTCTGCCCAATAAGCTAAATTATGGCAGAAAATCCTGGTATTTAAGCTCTCATAGACAGGGAGAGCAATTTATCCTTTGCTTTCGTTGAATCTATTTTACATGTTGGAAAAATCTGTTGTGGATAAAATAAAACCTCCTTTTCCTGCCTACCTCCTGGGTGCCTTCCTTCAACAGTCATCTTTCTTTTTTCTTTCCTTTTTTGTTTTTCCTTCTGAAAGCCTGGGGATTCTCTTTTGAAAGTATCTGGTCCCAGTAACAGTATACAAGACTAAAAACAAAATGCTGTCTTCAACCATTAGCCCACACTCATTTCAATTTCCTTTCACTGAGAATGCCTGTGTTCAAAGTCATAGGCAACAAATGTCTCTAACTCTTTATGCCCATTGGCCTCCACCTTCTAGGATCAAAAGATCCTCCCACCTCAGCCTCCTGAGTAGCTGGGACCACAGGCACTCGCCACATACCTGGCTGATTCTTTTATTTTTTGTAGAGATGGGGTTTTTCCATGTTGCCCAGGCTGGTCTCAAAATCCTGAGCTCCAGCAACCTGCCTGCCTCAGATTCCCAAAGTACTGGGATTACAGGTGTGAACTGCCACACCTGGCCTCTAGTAAGTATTTATGAAGTACCCCCATGAGCAGTCTTTGCCCTAGGTATGGGACATAATGAGGAATAAGATAATGGTAACAATATTTATATTTTAAACTAGCATGCCTATCTGTAATTTAGAATATCTATTTACATATATTTAGTAGACATTTTTCTATTACTTAAAGTAAAAATGACACAATAATATAAATAACAATATAAAATATAACTCCTCATCACTTTCCATTGTTCTCATCACTGGAGTACATTTTGTTATTTTGTTTTCTGTTCTGTGTTATATTTTAAACACCATATTTTGTTTTGACCAAAATATTTAACTAGCATAAAGGTTTTCCTTAAATCTTCATGTCTCTATATATAGCACATTATTTTAATACGATAAACACTAAAATTAGTCAGTGATCAATTACTATGCATTTTCATTACTATAGATCAATTGGTGAATTTTTATATTATATAACTTGGTATATATTATATCACAATGTGATATATCCTTATCTATATATGTATATATACATGTGCATAGAACATATCATACATGTACATGTTATCATTATGCCCAGAATTATAGGTATGTGTACACATGAGAACATACTTGTATGTATGTGTATGTATTTATATGTGTGTGTGTGTGTGTATGTGAAAAATACATAGATATTACCCAAGGTAGAGTTAGTAGTGTGAAATAGGGGAAAGTAAATTATTTAATTTATGACCTCATACTTTGAGTTTCTTTGCAGAGCAAAGAAATTTACAGTATCTTGAGGAGCATGAGTAAACTCTTCTGTTAGCAATATAATTTTTAATTAAAAATTATTATTTTCTCATTTCATAGTTCTCTTGCTGTTATTTTAGCATGCATGTCTGTCTTTAAACAGCCTAATTTTTCAGTGGTTATATCACTCACCCTAATTGTCATGAGTATACTTACTTAAACAGTGATTGTTTCATTTTCTGAAAAACCTCTGATTTTTTAAATGCCAAAATAATCAAGTTAAAATTCCAAAGGGTGTCTTTTAAAGCTCTTCATTGTCTAGTTCAAATATGCTTGTTGAAATTCATATCTTGCTGCTTTTCCCTCAAACTTGCAACCTGCAGAAGACATGGCTAGGTCTTATTCCTAATACGATAGGCACTGATTCAACCCTCTCTGTGCTTTTTTCAGTTTTCTCTACCTCCATGTCATGCATTTCTCTCAGCAGACTGTAAATGCATTTGCCTTTCCTAATTCATCTTGTCAGAAGAAAACTATAATTTATAAAATGTGTTTCTCTTTTACTAGATTATACTCTCCTTGTTGACAGTGACTAGACTGATTTTTTTTAATGCAACATAATGGATAACACCTGACCCAAGAAAGATGTTTAACAACTATCTACCTCTGCTGCCATTTCAGTCACTAGAAACTTTTCCCTTAATGAATTTCTTTTGTGTTCTGACTTATTGTAAAGTTAAGGTGACAAACTAAGCTTTAGGAAGGCTTAACAAATGATCCACTTCTATAAGTATTGAATACCTATTTATTTATCTCTATGCATGCATTATTTTATTTTATTAGGTTGTTTCTTCAACTTTTATTTTAAGTTCAGGGTTACATGTGCAGGATGTGCAGATATGTTATTTAGGTAAATGAGTGTCATGGTGGTTTGGTCCACAGATCATCCTATCACCTAGATATTAAGCCCAGCATCCATTAGCTATTCTTTCTGATGTGCTTCCTCCCCACAACCCCACCTCCAAAAGGCCCCAGTGTGTGTTGTTCCCCTTCGTGTGTCCATATATTTTCATCATTCTGCTCCGACATATAAGTGAGAACATGCGGTGTTTGGTTTCTAATTCAGCAATTTGCCATAGTATCATATTTGGTCTCCATTATCTCTATGACTAGGGGAACAATTTCTCTTCAGTTATCGAAATCATAAAATACATCACAGTTGGACTGTTCTGAGCTGTGGCTTTTCTCAGTCTTACCAGTAATTGTGGAGTTTGCTATTTTCTGGAACTTTCCCAGAAAAAAGATATAATTTATTTGGGCTGGGATCTGGGAATTTCTCCCTGAGTGTGGAGATAATTATTGACCATATGATTTTTTTTGTTTGGTGTCACGGTCTAAATCATTATCCACAGCTAAGCCTCCAAAGATATTAGTGTTAATATTTTACTATGTATTTATGCAAGTACATTAGACCTGCTCCTGGAAGTCTTGCATGTAAGAAAGAAAATTCAAAAAGATTATTTAACACAACTAAGACTATTCCATGGCTATCATTGTTTTCAAAACTGAAACGTAGTTGGATTTCCTTTCTATTGCCATTCCCTTTAATAAGAAGCTCCACACCACAAAGAGAAAGAACCAGAATGGAATATTTAGATAAAAGCAAAGGGCTGGCAGGTTACAAGGATAAGGCAGCGAGGATGGGAATTCAGAAATACAAATGCACTGATATTGCTTATAAATATGTCGAGTGAATTCCAGAACCCAAGGTCCTGAGATATATGACTCTTGGCTGACAAAGGATTATGTAAACATTCCCATCAGGGTCTTGACAGAAAACAAAGAGCAATTCACAAAGAGTATAATTGAGGAGAGTAAAATTAAAGCACCTTTTAAAATGTGTGAGAAAGTATGAAAGAAATCATCAACAAGGAATGATAAAGCAGATACCAGGAAGATAGTCATTGGCCTTGTTGGAGAAGGGAAGAGAGGGGTCAGTTACCAGAACTAGGTGGAGAACTGAAGCAGAGGAGTGACTACGCCATAGGAACTGTTGCCTTCAATACAGGAATAAAAAGACTGCTGACATGTGGTTCTGGAGGGAAGAAATCCAGGAAAATAAATAGCCTCCCTTACTTCATCTCCTTCCTGCAAATTTCCTGAGTATTTTCCATTGGTATATGCTGACCGGAAGTCCTTCAGTATCCTGTTGGTAGATTCTAAATGGATAAAGACATACACACACATACACACACACACACACGCATTCATGCATATATGCACAAATATATGCACCAAAATGTGTGCATGCTCAAGATCCATATGTAAAATGTTATAGTATTTGCATATAACTCACACATGTCCTCCTGTATACTTTAAGTAACCTCTAACTATTTATAATACATAACACTATGTAAATAGGTGTTACGCTGATTGCTTTTTATTTGTATTATCTTTACATATTGTCATTTTCATTTTTTTATCTAAATATTTTCAATCAGTAGTCAGTTGAATCCTCAGATACAGGAACCGTGGATATGGAGGGCCAACTGTACATATAATTTTAATTATACTAATAAATAAATATTCATATGTCTCACTTTTCACGAGGGTGTTCTCAGGTTCTTGGCCAGTAAATAGCATTATGTGTATGATAACACAAAAAATAAGAACAGATCATTGTTTCTATATATACAAAGGCAAAGGATTTGCCAACTGATTAATTCAAGACTCTTCTCTAACCCTACACAACTAGAGTTAGAATTGGCTGTCTGCACAAAATCCCCATATTTGAATGCTATGTATTTGAACATCAAGAACATAGACTCCCTTGGCAAATACCAGCTGGTGGAGTCATTCCTATATGAACTTCAGATCACTGATAATTGTTAAGTCATGATGCTGCTTTCTGCTCCCTCTTCTTTATAAATAGCTTTTGGAATCCTCAAAAGCTCTCCTCAAAAACACATCCCAAATAAAGTTGGAAATACCATCTTCATTTTCATGTTTTATAAACATATGATGTCTGATGTTTATAGGGGGTTGAATAAGGTCCTGCCCCATACCCTCACATCTTGCCTTAATTTGTGTTCATTCAGAACCTCAGAACGTGACTTTTTTTTTTTTGAAGAGTCTTTCCAGATGTGGTTACTTAAGGTGAGCTCATATTGGATTAGAGTGCACCCTAAGTCCAGTGACTGGGTTCTTACCAGTAGAGGAGAGGAAAAGACAGCCATAAAGACACAGAAGAAAGAAGTCCAGGCAACAATAGAGGCGCAGATTGGAGTGAAGCAGTGGCAAGCCAAGGAAGTTCAAGCCTTGCTAGCAATTACCATCTACCAGGAGGGGCAAGTGCACTCGACTAGAAGGAGGGAGGATGGCTGTGCCAGCAGCTGAGTTTGACCTCCTAACCTCTGCAACTATGACAGAATCAATGTCCTGTTTTAATCTACCCAGTTATGGCAGCGCTAGGAAATAAATACAGTGGAGTTGGTCATTTTGGTTGAAGTGAAGTTAAAAGCTATGAATACCTTAACTCATTATCTGAAATACAAAATTTTTATCATAAAGAAGTAAAAAATAAAATGGAACTCAGAAAACAATAGCTTTTAGTATATTATTGCTCCATACAGAAACTTAAGGGCTAAATATAGGCAATTTCAATACATTTCAGACATCGAAGACATAATCCTCCACTCTTTTAATCAATTTCCTTGAGGGTTAAAAGGCTTTAGCTGCAGTTTGGAATAATCCATAAAGATAAGCTTATGGACTCAGCATTTAATGAGTTTATTTCAGGTAACAATATATAATTAAAAGCATAAATCGAGACTTCAGTTAAAAGGATTTCTACTATCACAAGAAGAGAAAACCAAACACCGCATGTTCTCACTCATAGGTGGGAACTGAACAATGAGCTCACTTGGACTCGGGAAGGGGAACATCACACACTGGGGCCTATCATGGGGAGGGGGGAGGGGGGAGGGATTGCACTGGGGAGTTATACCTGATATAAATGATGAATTGATGGGTGCTGACGAGTTGATGGGTGCAGCACACCAACATGGCACAAGTATACATATGTAACAAACCTGCACGTTATGCACATGTACCCTAGAACTTAAAGTATAATAAAAATAAAAAATAAAAAAAATAAAAAAATAAAAAAATAAAAAAGGATTTCTACTAAAATCGCAATTAATTTACACAACATTCAATGGAGCTTAACACTTTGAGGTTGAAGAAAAAGAAAACTTACAGAAAGTACTCATGCTCAAATTATAAGCAGAAAAGGAGACTGATCTGTTATCCCAAGAGAAGGAAGTTTTGTTTCTTTTGTCGTTGTTTGTTTTAACACATTGATATTGAGTACTTCCAATACTCTAAGGCAACGGAAGATTTTTTACTACATTTCTAAAATGGAGAGCTCTCTTTTTGACAATACCATCACCTTCTATACCAGGGATGTAGATTTAGTTTCATGTCAGATAAACCAGGTGCCACTCTTAAAGGATAAATGAAAGAGATGTTGGCTATTTATCCTGTCTGCCATGAGGATTTCAGCTGTGTGGTGTAGATCAGTCTAGTTAGAAAAATTGGCTAAGATTCTTACCTTTGCCTGGCATCTGTATATTTCCCTTCCCTTCCCTCCCCTCCCCTCTCTCCCTCCTTCCTTTCTTCCTTCCTTCCTTCCCTCTTTCCTTCCTTCTTTCCTTTTTTGTTTCCTAAAATATTTTCTCTTTTTAGAGTACTCCTCCTGTTTTCTTGTATAAAAATATATTCTGCTTTAAAATTCAGCATCTTTCTTCATCATACTGCCTCCAATGCTTTTCTTTTATTTTCTTTGCAAGTCCTTTTTAAAAAAGTGTTTCTACTTTGGTTTGACTCCTTTTGCTTTAATATTTAAAAATTTGCTTAATATTTTTAAAATCTTTACAGTTAATTCACCATTCAAACCATTAACATATTTTTATGTTTGTGCTCCTTTAATCATTACTTAAAAATATTTCCTAAGTAATATATTTCTAAGAATCATCCTTCACAAGTTTTATGCTGCAAAGACTCCGTCCCTCCTCTCGGCCTCCCTCAGTTTCACCCTTATTTGTTGTTTTCTTCTATGTTCCCACCTCCACGTGCCTTTGGCAGAAACAAGCAAATGTGCTATTGCATAGATAAGCTCAGTATCTCACTTGATCACCCTTTGCTTCATGATATTTTTTTCATTACCGTCTTTCTTTTTCCTCCAGCTCAGCCAGACCTCATATTTCCCCAAGCTGTTGCTTTGGCTCTTCCTTCCGTCTCGAATGCCCAATGCCCAGGTATCTGCTTAGTCGACCTTCATCTACCGCTTTAAGATTTTCAATGAGCTCTTGCCACCTTAGTTAACGCTATCATTTCCATTCCCTCTCTGGTGCCACATTTTTTTTCTGTCATAGCATTTGTCACTTTCTCACATGCTATGCAACTTCATCATGTGCTATACATATTATTTATTCTTTGTTTCCCCATAGAATATAAGCTGTACAAGAGCAGGGGTCTTTGTCTTTTGGTTAATAGGTGTATCCTAAGTGCTGGGATAGTGATGGGACCATATTATGTTCATGTACCTATTTTTGAATAGATGCATGAACATACAATTTAAAAACAAATTAATCAATGTGTCATATGTCAGTTGAGTACTATCCACTACTAATTACTGGTTTATATTACCTTCAGTTTTATTTCAAAATCTGTAGGCTTCTAAGAACCTCTTCACAGTTTCTCAAATATGGGCATTTATAAAAATTCACTTGGTAGTTTTTCTCAGAAGTATAGAGTAACTGATAATTTATAGTATATTCCTTACAATTTTATAATTTCTGTGTTTATAATAATTAGCATTAGTATATTTTATTTTTATTATTATAAACAATATTCTGTTAGCAAGAAAGAGGCAGCTAACTATTCTGTAAGTAGGTGAAAACCATTCAGTGAGAGTATTAATTGAAGCACCTTTCTTCTCTTATACCCATGTCACTTTTCAAAGGTTTTCATAGTATTAGATCTGCAGAGTTCTAACTTATTATAATTGAGTCAGGAAGCAAACTGACTTCTCATTAATTTACTTATGACTGAAACATCATTTTCAGAACTTACAGCCACACCCAAGCCATCAAGGTACATAGTTAGTATCTCTTATTTACTGGTCAAATGCCTAAGGTGAAAGAAATAGCAGTTTGAATGCTAAACTTGAGAATTTAAATCTTTGAATTGACATCACATTATCTTCTATAGAATAGGTAAATATTAACTGGTATAGTGATTTAAAATTATTGAAAGGCTACCATTTGCTAATTTACCGTTAGAAATACTGTTCCTTTTGGAAAGTAGATTGCAGAGTCATTGATACATTCATTAAATTATTTGGCAACTGTTATATGTCAATACAATGACAGAGAAATTACCAAAAATGATTCTGTACATTAGCAGTTTTTGTCTTTGCTAACACTAATATATAATGGTGATATAAGGAATATTTCAAAAATCATAAGTGAATTGTGAATACTTGTTTTTAATGTCTACCTAGTCTCATATGATTCTAGCAAATCGGTAAAATAACTCACTTTAGGTCATTTTGCTAATGTTACATGACATCCATGTTAGAAGGAAAATTTTTCACATGCTACTTCAAGGCAGATCCACAGGATTATATTTTACTTCTGGTGGTAATTTTATGTTTTTTTTCAGGTTGTAATTGCATAAAATGTCAAGAAAGAGAATGCCTCTAAGTAAAATACAATACACGTTAACTCAAAATTTACCAAAAAAAAAAAAAAAAAAAAAAAGCTAACTTTCTGTTTTCCTAATATGGATCACAGGTTTGCTTAAGGGTACTGAAAGCAGAAATGGTACTACATGCTGTCAAGAGGGCAGAAATGGTTGAAACATGTTGCCTCATACAGGAGAACAGGAATGTTTTACTTATAAAAATTACATGTTTGGAAAGGCAAAACAGAAATCTGTTAAACGATATAGCAGAACATCTTTCTACAGTTGCAATTGTATTTTCAAATTTCATAAAAATTCATTATTATAGACCTGGACCACATAGGCAATAGCTAAATTTTACATTTAGAAGAGTTGTGCTTTTTTAATTTTTTCATTGTCATAAATAATTATAATTAACATATCACAATATTCTAATTTCTGGGACAAAGAAAGAAAAAGAAATCTTCTATTTTTTGGTATTGAGCAGGTTGATATTAAAAATAGGTTGGAACTCTGACTTAAAGAACTAATTAAATAGTTAGATATTGGTCATGCGGGGATGGGGGAGACTTAAGATTGCTTGCAGGCATGAAACCTAGGTGACCAGTGAAGTGACCGTGCGATTCTCTCAGATAAACAAAAATGATAACATAAGGTACATGAGCAAAAATGGGTGAAGGTGTTTATGAAGCAAGCAGGAAGGGGTGACATAGGACTCTGAAATATGCAGATCTGGAGCCGTGGAGAAAGATATGGGAAAGAAATGATCTGAGCCATTAATTGAAGCAGGAAAGAGGATGGAGAGAAGGAAGGAGGAAGTGGGGGAGACAGAGAGAGAGAGACAGAGAGGGGTGGGGGGAGACAATATAGATGAGACGAAAATTGAGTCACAGAAAGAAATGTTTCAAAGTGGTGCTGAAGTATCAGCCGAAGTCATTGCTTTAACATAAACGTACTTTGCACTGTACACACTAAAGACCTGAGAAAACGGTTATTTTCCCTGACACCGGAGTGAATATGCAAGAAAGAGAAAGAAAGTGAGGATGCCAACAACATTGGAAAAAGGCTGGTGTACAAAAGGAATGAAGCGCTTTGAGAAAGGAAAGGGAAAGAAAATAAGTGTAATAGCAAATCAGCTGAGAGAAATGGAAGGGCTGAAAAACAATAGACTGGGCACAGTGGCTCACACCTGTAATCCCAGCACTTTGGGAGGTCAAGGTGGCCAGAACACGAGGTCAGGAGTTCGAGACCAGCCTGGTCAAGATGGTGAAACCCCATCCCTACTGAAGATACAAAATATTAGCTGGGTGTGGTGGCATGTGCCTGTAATCCCAGCTACTCGGGAGGCTGAGGCAGGAGAATCACTTGAACCTGGGAGGCAGAAGCAGAGGCTGCAGTGAGTCAAGACCATGCCACTGCACTCCAGCCTGGGAGATAGGGCTACACTCCATCTCAAGAAAAAGAAAAACAATAGTATTGGTGAGTTTGAAGAATATTTTAAAGGGAAAGAAAGAAAGTAGTAAGCACACAAAAAAGTAAGACATCTTGTTGGATAATGGTCTATTTCTTGTTATATACAGTTTTAGAGAAGGAATAGGAATTTCATAAGAAATTTGAGAAGACAGATTGGATCTGCAGCCATCAACTAAGGTACCCACACTCAAGTCTGATGTTGAATGACTTTTGTGTATCCAGTTATCTGATGACAGAACAGATAACCAACTATCTGGGGACTCTCTTTCTACCTGGGGCACTTAAATACAGCCATTTATGATTACAAGAAGTTTTGAAAAAGTAAGAACTTCCTTTCCAACTGAACCGTAAAAAAGAGAACTTTAGGGACCTACTTTTGTTTGTGAGAGTACAAGAAATGAAGTGGTTTTGCTAGATGAGAGTAAGAGGTCAAGTCCTGTGGGTCCACGTGGTTGGTTGTGCCAAGGCTGTATAGAAAAAGAATGTTGGCCAAATAGCAAACTCCTTGGTGAACAGCATTGAGAAACCAGGGTATGTGTTGGTGTCAATTACAAAATAAGAAGAGTATAGTTAGTATCAATATTCAGAAACTTAAATAAGGATAATTTCATGGCCAAATGAAAAAAAATTATCATTGGGAGAAAGCAACACAGAGCATCACTGTCTATGTTCTGCAGTGTGTCATGTCATGAGCACCCTTACTAGAGAGACTGACTGGAATAAGAGGCAAGTTTGAACAGAGGGTCTTCAACTTCCCAAGTGACATTTTAAAGGTCCAGCTGATGTCACGTGCCTGACAAGTTAATAGACAAGTTAATAGACATTAACCTGTGCTCAGTACAAGAAATAATCTTCTTGAGAACATGCCCTGGTGTCTCCAGAATAAAATAATTTTAGTAATGAGAAGGGTCGTGTGGCGTGTAGAATGTGTACTAACAGGGCCTAGGGATCTCACAATTTCATACTGAGAGACAGGCATGCCTTAGAGAAGATTGTGAAGGTGGCCTTTCAGAGGAGCTCCTCCAATACAGTGGACAGCAAGACGTGCAGGTTTGTTCCAGGAGTCATCCCAGACTGCTTCACGTCTCTCATCCTCCAGAATAATGACTAGTAATTACACCATATAAATAGTTGAATCTTCTCCGTCTTCTCTGCGTCCACTTTATTTCCTCAATTGTCCTCCTGATGTCTCACCTGGACTATTGTGGTAGTTTCCAGGTTGATCTACCTCTGCATATACATGCCCATAGCTTTGTATCTCAGTTTTGAACTGAAAAGTTTTATAGAAAGGAACAATGAAATGATTGAGCCTGACAAGGACAGAGTATGGCCAATGAAGAGACGCTGTGTACCCTCCCGTATAGTCATTTTAAACTACCGGCTACCACTTTGGACCAATTTTCCCATCTCTGACTCCAATTGCCATTTTCTAGTCTTTAGATTTTATTAAATAAAAAAGCATAGAGAGAAGATAGAGGGAAGGCTAATTTATCACTACCCTGGAGTGATTTCTTGGGGGAAAACACCTGCAGATGCTTGTATTTTCAAAAGAGCAGACTGTTTAAAGTTTTTTTTTTTTTTTAATTTGGGAGATAAATACTTGACATGTGCAACATGGTACACATAAAAAGAATATTATATTATAAATAATAAACTTTATATTCTTGTTGTTTTCCTTTCTATATCTCACCACTTGCTCTCTCAGAGATGTTCACATCAGGAACAAATGAATGAAAGGAAAGACTAACATAAAATTAAAGAAGAAAATAAGATATATACATCTATGTGTGTGTATGTCTGTGTTGTGTTGTTAGCTTTTGACATGTAATAACTCTCTCCAAAATCTAGTGGGTTAAGATGATAACTAATGATTTAGCTCACAATTCTTCTTTCTAGTTCTTTTGACCCAATCTGGGCTTGGCTAATCTCATGCACTCATCATCTGCAGTCGGTTGGCAGGTCAGTTCAGGGTGGCTGGTTCAGGATACATTGCTTCACACTCATGTCAGCAGGTTATGTGACTGCCACAGAGAGCAAAAGGAGAGACTGGAGCATGTGTCACTCATAATCCAACAGACTATTTCGATCTGCTCATGCAGCAGCAAAATTCCAAAGGCAGCAAGAGGTTTTCCAGATCTCTCCTTTCATCAAGTCAGCTTCTGCCTCACAGGCCAAAGTCCAGAATTAGTGTGAAGGGCACAACCCAAGGTGCACATCTATTTAAAGAGCATCAAGTAATATGCTACAAAAGAATAAACTTAATACATGTTGTGAAAAGCATACAATAGAAACCAAAACATTGCTTTGGTAAATTAACGAAGACCAGAATAAATGGAGACATATTCTATGTTCATATTTAAGAGTCAATGCTATAGAATGTAATTTATCTCCAAAGTAATCAGTGAAATTAACACAATCCCAGTCACAAACCTAGCAGATTTTTTTTTAAGAATTGGAAAGTTCTTCCTAAAATATGTAAGAAAATTCAAGAATTTCCACAGTGGTCTGGAAAAACAGTACTGTTGGGTAGCCTAAATTATCTGACATCTACAATTATTATAAACTAATTCTAATCAAGATAATACAGTTTTTGCATAAGGAATGAAAAATGGATTAATAGAACCAAATAGAGAATACAGAAATAGAGCCACACTTACATGGTCACATGATATTTGACAAAGATTCCAAAGCAACAGAGAAGGAAAATAAAAGATTTTTCAGCAAATATTTCATGACAGCTGGACATCCATATGGAATAAAATTAACCTTGAACTCAATCTTATTCTATGTACAAAAAGTAGACCATATGCCTAAACTTAAAAGCTAAAGCAAAAGGAGCTTAGAACAAAACTAGTTTAGTAGGTTTTTGCCATAATTTCAAGTAGACAACATTTTCTTAGGACACAAAATGTAGTAAAAATAAAGGAAAAAATGGATAACTTAGACTTCATCAAAACTAAACAATTTGCTTAGCAACTGTCACCCTTAAAATATATATATATAAGAAAGCCACATTCTAGGAGAAAATATATGTACAACATAGTCTAAAACCATCCCCAATGGGCAAAAATTTGAACTAATGTTTCATTAAAATACGTAAATGACTAATAAGCACTTTAAAAATGTTCACACTCAACACCATTAGTCATAAAAGAAATGCAATTTAAACCACACCAAGCTACAAATCCCACAGAAAAGCTAAAATTAAAAAGACTGAATGTACAAATGTTGGCAAAGCTGTGGAACAACCAGAACTCTCATCCATTGTTATGTGAGAATAACACAGAGGCTAGAAGTTAATTATTGTATGCATATAAAACATACAGAATTCATTTAATGTTAAAAATTCTTCAAATTTCACTTAGCATTCTATTACCATTTTTCTTTTCATAGCCTAACTGTTCATTTCTGATTTATTACAGAAAGCTGTAGTCTTAACACCACTGGTGGCCTTGATATGTACACGCACATGAGACAGATCCTTATTAACTCTTTAGAAACTTTCAGTGATACTGGAAATAGGAAAACCTTTAATTTGCTCATTTATTTGTGCATTTTCTGTGTACTAAACTTGCTACTGAAGACAACATTCTATTTTATGTCACATAAACCTCATGCCATCCAAGTAATACTGGTAAATTCTTTACCCCAAAGGATGATTCCTACTTAATTTATATAAACAGAAACTTCCAGGTTGAGTGGACAAAAGACTGATTTGAATTATAAAAACAGAAAATCACAGCCCCTTAATCCATTTCCAGACTTGAGCCAGTTTACAAACCCAGAATCCCTTGCATGAAGGGGATGCCAGGTCCCCTTGAGAAGGACCCCACTACACTACAGACAATATATTCTGTTAATTTTTCCCCTAACTATCCCCAAGAAGACCTCCAGCCTTCTACCAGGGTAACTGTGCATTGGGGAAAGGGAAATGATCAGATGTTTTGGGGACTCCTGGACACTGCTCTGAGGTGACATGGATTCCGGAGGACCCAAGACATCATTGTGGTCCTCCAGTTAAGGCAAGGGTTCATGGAGGTCAGGTAATTAATGGAGTTTCAGCTCAGGTCCAACTTACAGTGGGTCCCCGAACTCATCCTGTGGTCATGTCCCCAGTGCCAGACTGCATAACTGGCATATACTTAACAGCTGGCAGAAACCCCACATTGGCTCCCTGACTGGTAGAGTGAGGGCTATTATGGTGGGAAAGGCCAAATGGAAACCACTAGAGTTACCGATATCTAGAAAATTAGTAAATCAAAACCAGTATCACATCCTTGGAGGGACTGCAGAGATTAGTGCCACCACCAAGGACTTGAAAGATGCAGAGGTGGTGATTCCTACCACATCCCCATTCAACAATTCCATTTGGCCTGTGCAGAAGGTAGATGGATCTTGGAGAAACCCTAAGCAGAAAAGGAAGCTTTTTTTTCTTCTTTGACTTGTGGTTTACAGAACTGTGAGATGATAAATTAGTGTTTGTTTGTTTATTTGTTTGTTTTGATCCTGAGTTTCTCTCTTTTTGCCCAGGCTGGAGTACAATGGGGCAATCTTGACTCACTACAACCTTCGCCTCCTAGGTTCAAGTGAGTCTCCTGCCTCAGCCTCCCAAGTAGCTGGGGATTACAGGCAAGCGCCACCACACCCGGCTAATTTTGTATTTTTAGTACAGATGGAGTTTCTCTATGTTGGTCAGACTGGTCTCAAACTCCTGACATCAGAATATTAAGTTCCCAAATTTTGATGATTTGTTATGCAGCAAAAGAAAACTACTACAGGCTCACAGAGCACAACATAAAAGGTAATTGTATTGCCTTCAGAACCAAGTATGGCTTCACCAAAGAGAGGAATCTTTAACTGTGCCTTTGCGATGAGTAGTAGTTCCTTAGTTGGAGATGGCAACAAAGTCAGGAGGGAAAATGAGTATGGTGCATTCAGATGTCACAGACTTGAGTGCTGTGACTGAGGAATAAGAATCCTAAGGTTCAGTGGCAGAAGGTGAGATCTCTAGGGTTGGTTGAGCATATCTTGCAATGGTATACTAACAAATGTATACCTCTCAGAAACAAACAGCCATGAACGCCATTTAATTACTTATTTTATAGAGGAGTGGCATGGTTCTGTGTGAGGAAATTACCACTAGCTTAAAGGAAGGATTGAGAGAAGTGAGTGTTGTCATTTTAAACCAGTTAATATGGTTTAGAGATTATCAGTGATGGCCGGGCGCGGTGGCTCACGCCTATAATCCCAGCACTTTGGGAGGCCGAGGCGGGCGGATCACAAGGTCAGGAGATCGAGACCACGGTGAAACCCTGTCTCTACTGAAAAATACAAAAACTTAGCCGGGCACGGTTGCAGGCGCCTGTAGTCCCAGCTACTCGGGAGGCTGAGGCAGGAGAATGGCGGGAACCCGGGAGGCGGAGCTTGCAGTGAGCAGAGATCGCGCCACTGCACTCCAGCCTGGGAGACAGAGCCAGACTCCGTCTCAAAAAAAAAAAAAAAAAAAAAAAAAAGATTATCAGTGATAAGCAAAGCTATACAGACACTACACATATTTTTTTCTAAATTTCAATAGAATATTAGGTTAATTTGATTTACTTTTTCTGGGCTCTGATGTCTTTGTCTATAATTTGCAGGTGACCACAAAACATAAAATTACAATGTCCAAGCATATGGTATTTTTATATTGCTACCAGTAGTTAGTACAACAAAATTCGATGGCATAAACATAAAGCATGCATTACTTCTAGTCTACAAGTCATCTGGAGAAATCTTTGGGCCTTGACTGGGCTTGCTTATGTGTCTGTGTGCAGCTGTAGATGCAAACCTAAGCTGACTACTCTTGGGCTCTGTTACATATTTTGCTAGTTTATTAGAGAACCTCATCTAGAAAAACTGAGCTCCACTCCAAGATGCCTTTTATTATCCTGCAAGCTGTGTCTGCCTCTTTATCAAGGTTAGGGTTACAGACAGAACATCACTATTTCTATGTTCTATCGAAAGAAATAAATCACAGAGTTGGTTCAAATTAAAGCCTTTAGAAAACTGATTTTGCCATTTATGATAGTGGGGAAAGTCCTATTGCAAAGATTGTGGATGCAGGAAGGCATCACAATTTGGTCACAATCAATCCACAATAGTATCTGTTTTCACTTTTCAAGTAAATCCCTACATGGCGATCATAAAAACAAATGCTCTCAGTAAAAAGCCGAGAATGTGTGATATGAAAGAATTTGAACAATAGAGACATATTGTGGCAAAATAGTAAGTAGATGGCTCTGCAAACACATTTGAAAACACAATTCCAAAAATAGTGTTCTAGCTAAAGCAAAACCTTTGAAGGAAATTTTGAGCCTTTGTTTATAGTATTTCTTTTTAAAGAAAGGTTATTTCGATCATAGAATATTACTTTGAACTATGTAATTTGTGAATATCCATATTTAATAGTTTACTGTCTAATATTTTAGTCTATAACAATAAATTATGCTGTGTCATAATTTATTTTATTTTTATCCCACTGCAAGTTTCACCCCTCCCTCAACCTGTTCACCATTATTTAGCTTTATTATGCATTGTGAAATAATTATTCAAGCATAACATTTTTAATTTACTTATTTTAAGGATGGTATTAGTCCATTTTCACACTGCTGTAAAGAACTACCTGAGACTGGGTAATTCATAAAGAAGAGCAGCTTATTTGACTCACAGTTCTGCATGGCAGGGGAGGCCTCAGGAAACTTACAATTATGGCAGAAGGTGAAGGAGAAGCAAGCACCTTCCTCACAACGTGGCAGGAGAGAGAGTGAAGGGGGAAATGCCACACACTTTTAAACCATCAGATCTAGTGAGAACTCACTCACTATCATAAGAGCAGCAAGGAGAAAATCTGCCCCATGATTCAGTCACCTTCCACAGGTCCCCTCCCACAATTTGACAAGAGATTTGGGTGGGGACAAAAATCACCTTCCACAGGTCCCCTCCAACAATTTGACAAGAGATTTGGGTGGGGACACAAATCCAAACCATATCCAGGATTAACTGTAATCTGATCAAAATACTTTAAGATGTATATCCATGAATTGTTCTTTCCAATTTTATCTTTCTACTTATTGAAAAAAATTCCATGTTTATTGTTCTACTACTGACTGGATCAAATCAGAATTGAAAAGCAAAATGCTTAGGATACTTAAAAGTGATATAAATGTTAGAATACTTTTTCTGAAAGCAGCCCCATAATACTGGACAATTAAACACATTTTTTTACAAAGTCGTAGTGTCAATAGCAGACTCTTGAATTTTTTTAATGAGGACTTAGCAGAAACAATTGTTGCTATGTCTTTCAATATACAGAATATAGTTGTGGATTGAGTGTGTTCCCAAAAAGCATGTATTGGAAACTTAATTTCCAGGTGCAGGTGATGAGATCATAAGGGCTCTACCCTCATAAATGAATTGACATTGATATTACATAATCAGTTCTTTATCATGAGAGTATGTCTGCTATAAAAGCAAGTTCCACCTCCTCTGACTTGCTTGTGCTTTCCTGCCCTTCCACCTTCTGCTATGAGATGGCAGCAGGAATACATTTGCAAGATGGGGGTTCCTTGATCTTAGACTTCCTACACTCTATAACTGTGAAGAATACATTTGTTTCCCTTATAAATTACCCAATACCATGTATTCTGTTGTAGTAACACAAAATGGACTAAGACAAAAGTTGTATAATCTAACATTAACAGGCGGCCCACCAGAAACTATATCCAACAAAGTATAGAGCAGCTCCACACAGTGCACCATGGGCCATATGACACAGGAAGTAAATAGTAGCCATGTATTTACATGGTCCAAAGCCATTTGATTTATCTTAAAAACGCTAGAGATCTAGATTACTGAGATCTTGTTTGAAACAGAAATGGAATACTGGCCTTAACAGTTAGTAAACTATAGTGAGGCCTGGAGCAAAGCATTTCCCCCAATGCAAATATATATATCTCTTTTTAATAAATTGTGCCTCCTCAGTGTGCTTGTACTTCATTTTATTAGTTACTTTTAAAAGTACTATTTGTTTAATTAAGAAATTTCTTCTTGCCAGTCTGAACCTCAGCTATTGCAAACATTTAGTAATAACTCAAATCACAACTGAAGATTTTTAATACTGACTATATATTCAGATTCTTGATTTAGAGCAATGTCATTATTTAAAGTATTGCTATGAGCACTTTAATACAGGTTTAATTCTTCATGATATCATTTTGACTGGGGAATGTATGAAATATAGTTACCTAAACTCCTTAAAATGGTAAATAATTACCATTTGGCTCCACATTTCTAGGAACTTAGTTTATTTCGAAAGGTTAAGAAACATCCCAATTTTCTATGCCTTCATTTTGCAATTTTTCCAATAGTTGGGACAAAGTATGTGGGTACATTAGAAAAACAGAAATACATTTTTCCTAATTTTTTTTCTAGATCGAGCTGAGAATTACTTCCTCTTTTTATGATTCAAGATGATTCAATATAGAAATCAAATGCATCATCATAATAAATTTAATACTTTTACTAAACTACTTATTTAATATATAGCTTACATTTACCTTTCCTACAAAACATTCTTTGATTTATCTGGACCTGCGTGATGTGGCTAATAAGTGGTCACAGTATGTGCTATTCTAGTGGCTCTTCCACCTGTCTGAAGGCATTAATTTCTGATAGGGGTACATACTTCAATGATGTCCAAACATTAAGAGCTGTAATTGTAACCTAGGAAGGTTAAGTATTAGGTCCTAATACTAAGAAGTATTAGAACATCAATCAACTAAGTCTGAGACTCTATGTTTCACAAAATCATTATGAATTTTGATGATTCTAAATATTTAATACCCAGTTTTCTTCTGTAAACCTACAGGTAAAATTTTGTCACAAGACCTCTAGAAATTTCAACAGTAATTGTACAGTGTGTTATATAAAATATAAGCTCAATGATAGTGTTGATAATGTACAACAGTTATGTTGTTTACAACATAATTATGTATATTGTACACAATATACTTATGTCATTTATAATACAATTGCTTATAATGCACATTATCAACAATATCATTGATGGTTTATATATATGTGTGTGTGTATATATATATGTTCATTTATATTGATATATAATTTATGTGTTGTTTTGAGTTACCCACATCTAAACATTTTGTGGTCTCCTAGAATATGCAACCTGCTACTGAAATGTGAATTCTGTCCCAAGCAAGGACACAACTAACAGAGATCCTTATTGTCAATTTTTTGGTGGTTTCCTAGTATAACTCACAAATAGCATTTACATATACATGATGCACATATAGGAGATGATAGAATTTGCAAATATTCTAGCTTTTATTTTATTCCCTATGCATGAAAATTGTTTGATTTACTATTTGGCACATCACAAAATCATTACAGTTTTCAACATTATATTCTCCCCTGTAGTGCCCATCTTATAGATGTTTATCTTTAACATATTGGAGATAGTAATTTTTTTCTAAAACCATACTTTGTGATACATGCTGTGTTATATTCAGGCCAACAAACAAACTTTTATCATTTCTTTATTACATGTAATCAAAAACTTTAAAAATGTTTTAAAGTGTCTCTGTGATTTCCAAAGCTGGAGTCTACAATAACTATTTCTGCTTCCATTGAGAAGGCTGTCAAGTTAAAACTATTTAAGTAATACACACAGAGCAGGTTTTGTTCGGATGTAATTTCTACTTTTTTTTTTTTTTTTTTTTTTTTTTGCAGTTCATTGCCTGAGGAAGCAAATATTTCACTAGTGTTGTCTAATACATGCATAACACTGACTATATGACAAATAGAGCAAAGGAATATTGAGTACATCATTCTTATTTTTAAGACCCTAGCATGTTCAATTACTTGGGGGAGCAATCAACTCACTAATTTTATACATAGCCTTCAATGCTTATAAAAAGAAGTCTTAATATTTCTAGATAAAGACTAAGCAGTCACAAATCCATTGTTACTAATTATTTTAACTCTTTTCTCTACATTCCACCCTGGAAATTAGGGCTACTAATAAAGTATTGAAGCCTGGAAGAAAATCATAGTAGAAATATGAGGAAAATTCAGAACATTACAATAGGACCAGACGGAGAAAAAAGAAAGAGAGAAAGCAGTTGTATCTGGGAAGGTGTTACACGGATGTCTTGTAAAACCAGAGGAAAACCTTGCTATGCTGAAAGTTCCAGAAATTCATAGCTTCATTGCCTATTCTAAGACCTCATATCCCAGGGAAATGCTAGCCATGTGATTCACTTGACTCTCTGACATGAAATTCAATTCATCACTCTGATTTATTAAAATAACCTATGAGGGAAAAAGATTAAGCAACCTCAGATGAGATTTGGATGACATCCACAGCAGCTATTTATTACATTCAGCACAGACTTTTAACCAAAAATGTCAACTGCCAACAGATGCTCTTATCAAGCAGCACACACATACACACACACAAACTATTTTAACTCTTATCAGTATCACTAGATTTAAGAAAATCTTAAAAAACAGAAAAGGATCTGGTACAAAATTAAGGAAAAACAAAAAAATGTATAATGAAAGATAATAATTTGCCACATTTGCAATATAGTAGGAGTTTTAAATTTAGAGAACTAAAAGAATGGAGAGGAGAATTGCATTTAAAAATGGAATAAATTTTTCATTGTCTGAAGAAAGAAAAGAGTCTTTCTATTCTAGAGATCCAGTGTTAATAAGCAGTACGAATAAAAGAATCACACTTTGATACATCCTCGTTAAATTTTGAACAGCAGTAATAAACAGGAAATTCTAAAAGCTCCCATGGTCAAATCTAGGATTATGAGATATAAATTTCCAAATAGCTTTCTTTTAGATGGCATTTAAAGCCATGGGTCTGGATGAGATCATATAGAGCTATTGTAGAGAAAGAGGAAAGAGCAGGGTCTGTATCAAAGCTCGGGAAACCCCAAGATTCAGAAGTTGAAGACTAAAAACTGTAAAATAGAAATCATATTTAAAAAGTTACCCAAGAAAACTGATAATGTAAAAAGTAAAACAAAAAGTATTATATTAGTAGATCGTATAAATATAATATGTAGATGCATAACAAATTAACAAAGTTAAATTTAACTTTTCTGAGAAGGTAAAAAAAGATAGACCCTGAATATAATAATTAAAAAAGAAAGAACAATAAAATAATTTTTATCACTTATCACAGACCGTATAGATGTTAAGCAGATAAAAAGACTACATTAGGAACAACTTTATGCCGAAAAGTTAGACAACTTGTTTTATATGAGATCTATACGTTCCTTGAAAAAATGAAACTCATCACAAGCAACATATGATGAAACATAAAATGTAACTAGCTGCATACACTCAAAAATTGAATTAATTATCCACAACTTTCTTTAAGAAAACACCCAACCCAAATGACTTGGTGCTGAATTCTATCAAATATTAAAGGAAAAACGGTACTAATCATTCACAAAATCTTTCAGAAACTAAAAACAGACATAATACTTCCTAACTCATTTCATATAGGACCAGTATAGGCATGAAAACCAAACCTGTCGAAAATTTTGAAAACAAGAGAGCAAGCGAACAAATATCCTTCATGAATACAGATGCAAAAAAGCCTTCCCAAAATATTAACTGGGTCTATTAAGCAATATAGAAAATACTACTAGAACGATGTATATGCCTTTAGAGCTAAAGGATGGGAACACATGACATATGGAGGGGAAGAGCACACACTGGGTTTTGAGGGTGGAGGAAAGGAGGAGGAAGAAGATCAAGAACAATAACTAATGGGCACAAGGTTTAATACCTGGGTGATGAAATAATTTGTACAACAAACCCCCATAACACATGTTTACCTATGTAACAAATCTCCACTTGTACCCCTGAGTTTAAAAGTTAAAAAAAGAAAAAGAAAAAAATACTATACAATAAGCAATTAAAGGTTATCCTAGCCATGAAAGGTTAGTTTAGTTATCCTAGCCATGAAAGGCAGTTAAGAATATTAATAGAGTAAATGACAAAAACTGTGATCATTTCAAAATATAGCAATTTTTATATTCAACATTAAACTAAGAATATAAAGAAAATTCCTGAACATGATAAACAGCATCTAGGAAAATAAGAGTAATGAAAACTAATACCATGCTTAGTGGTGAAAACGTGAATGCTCTCTCAATATTATAAATCAAGATGTTCCAAGTTTGAACATTTAAAAAATGCAAAAAATCTTCACAGAGCATACTAACATGAGGGTTTTATTTCGAGGTAATGGCTAGGGTATGGCAAGAAAACAGGTGCACAAGCAACATTGTGCATTTGAGAGATATCCAGACACAATTCCCCTGGGTGATTCTTATTTGTACATGGACACAGAAAGCTCTGTCTCCAGGTTACCCCCAATATCTGACTGAAGACCTTAGTGAGAGTTCCCTTCTGTGCCTCTGGTTATATAGCCATACAAGTCTGTATCACCAGTTATGTCAGGTGAAAGCCATCAAAAATAAAACTGGCCCTGGAGTTACCAGAAGTATTTTAAAACGTAACTGCATATCACAACTGTCATAGCCCTCAACTTGGTCAACAGTTAAAACCAGACATACGTGTATTCCCAGAGATATGCCTGGATCTCTCCTGGTCCATCTGTAAAATGATAGTATCCTCCATAGTTAGAAGGTAAGTGTGTCCATTCTCACCATGCCTGTGCTACATTAAGAGATCCTAGTCATCATAAAGAGTCAAGGAAGAAAGATAAAAGGCATGAAATTTAAAAAGAAAGAGAAATCTCTTCCTTACAGATGGAAGATTTAATGGTAGATTCCTTACTAGTAGTTTAATGGTAGATTCCTTAGTATTCCTATGAATACATACAACAGTGGTATGCCTGGGTAATCTATGCCAGTTAGTGCTGTAGAAGCATACAGTGCTTATTTCACAGAGATTTTAGAGAATCAAGAGAAATGATACACAGAAAAACACAATTCTATAAAGAATTGTACAAATATAAAGTGCTGTGATTATTATCTAAATACTAGTTTTTATATGTTGCCAGGGAAAAGTTGAAGCAGAAATCTTGGCTGAATGTTATATATATGTGTATATATATATATGTGTATACGTGTATATATATAACATAATTGTAGTAAATCCAAAGCTCATGAAGGAGAAAGGATCTTCTAAAACATATATAAGATAGGGTGACAGATTTAACTTGCACCAATATTGAATATATAAAGTGAATATTATGCCTCTGACTTGTCTGTAACTCTTCTCGTCCTATCATGATCTTCCATGTGTTAGTTAATGGTGAAAAAAAAAAATAACTTTTATATAAACTTGAGTTCAAGCTGATTTAAATCTTAATAAGATTCAGAAAATTCAAATATTTTCTTTCTTTTTACTAATAATAATGTAACAGCTTGAATGCCAGATTTTCTGCCTTCCATCTCCCTTTCGTATCTATTCCCTAGACATGTCTGGCTGGGCAAGTGAAACTGGGTGGCTTCCTCATGAGTTAGCAGGTCAGGGACTGATTGCAGTGTGCCTGACCTTCTCTGGCATTCAAGACAGTGCCCCTTTTCTTGTTGACTAGAGCAGCATTTGTGACTCTTAAAACAATCTGTATTTTGGGGAACAACTCTATCTCCTTAAAGATTCAGTTGTTCTCAGGAATGTTCCAGGCTTCAGGCCCTAGAATCTTTGTCATTCCCTCAGTTTATCCAGCCTCTTACCTGGGAAGACACATTTCAAGTTTACTGTGCATAACCTTGTCCAATTCGGTGCCATGCTGCATCTTAGTACCATGTGGCACGGTCCTCTCTTCATCTGCCCCCACTTTCACTTTTTCTACTGGGCTGGATTAAGCCGTGTCTACAAAGTATCTCTACATAGTGGTTCCCTCCAAGAATACTAAATGAGAATCCCAAGGAACATTCCACCTCATTTCCCTTATCTAAGAAAACTTTCCATCTCTACCAAGGTGTGGAAAGGGGAAAATTTGAAGAAAAATACGACATTTCACTCCTGTGATTTCTTTTTGTTTATTTTTTCACAATTGTCTATGGGTGATGCCTTTTTTATTCTCCTCTTAAACAGCCTCTATCTACAATAAAAAGCAAATATCCAGGCTATGATGTTATAGATGAGAGGGTGTCCTCTCAATAGGAAAAACGCTGTGAACTGAGACCTTTTTGACACGCTAAATGAAGGAAAATTATGATAGAAAATCTTTGATCAAAACAACTCTATAGCCTTTCACATTTTGTTACCTCAAAATCCTTTGCATTTATTTTAGAAATATTTTTAATCCTCACCCCTATATAAACAAAAGCACAGTCTCTTTTTTTCTATATAAACTAATTCAGTAATGTCATAATCTTCAACCTCCTCCTGTCTTCTCAATCCAAGAAAGAAAAAAAAGACACAGATATCTAGGGCACACCAGAATGAAACTTTCATTATCAGAAAGGCTAGCAAGAAAACTATCTTAATATTTTTTAAAACCCCTTCCCTTACAGAGAACTTACTGTTTAATCATTGTGCATGCTATTGACTAAGAATATGGATATAATTTTGCATTAAGAAGCTGAAATAATATGTAATTTGAGAGAAATTTAAGAAAACTAAATATAATTGTTACATGTTGCAGGGTTTTTATTTTTGCTGTCACTTATAAAAATAAATATTAAGAGAAAAACTCAGTTTAGATTAACTTGTAACTTCTTCCCATCAGACAATCTAACTTCTCAAAATAATATTGAATTTCCCATAGCCATTCTAGAAAAACAGTATACCGTCAATCCAAGAATGGAAAGCAATTTCAGAGAACCTGATGCTGGGGTAGAATATAAACATGAATCCTGAAATTACTAGGAAATAGTCAATCTATTGTAACAAAGGTAATGTTAGTCTCTGCACAAATGATAGTACTGATTAATCACTGGGCTACTTGCAGTCATGCAAATTATTAGCGATGAAAAGATTTATGCTAACGCCATAATGGTGAGGTAAATATAATAGAATTACACTCAATGAGGACAGTGACATTCTCATATTCACTATTGTTATGTTCAGCCCAAAGCTTAGGGAGTATTAATCACACACTGAATAAATGCTTTTTTTCCCTAGAGAGAGAATAATAATTATCATTTTGTTGTGTATGTTTTCTAACATTGCTACAACAAGTTACCACAATTTTATTTATTATCTAACAGTTCTGTAAGTTGGAATTCTGGCAAAGGTCTCACCAGGCTCAAATTAAGGCATCAGTAAGATGCCTTAATCAAATTAAGATCATGTTTCTTTCCATGCTCTGATGATGAATCTGCTTCCAGGCTCTTCGAGTGAGTTGCTGGCAGAATTCAGTCCTATGTGATGGTAGCACTTAGGTTTCCATTTCCTTGAGGCTTGTTAGTCTGGGGTGATTCTCAACCTCCAGAGGCCACCCACATAACTTGTCTTAGTCCCCTTCCTTCTTCTTTTAAAGCTATCTTTGCAGGCACATGAATGAGGCTGGAAATCATCATTCTCAGCAAACTAACACAGGAACAGAAAACCAAACACCACATGTTCTCACTCATATGTGGAAGTTGAACAATGAGAACACATGGACACAGGAAGGGGAACATCACACACTGGGGCCTGTTGTCGGGGTGGGGAGCTGGGGGAGGGATAGCATTAGGAGAAATAACTAATGTAGATGACGGGTTGATGGATGCAGCAAACCACCATGGCATGTGTATACCTATGTAACAAACCACATTCTGCACATGCATCCCAGAACTTAAAGTATAATTTTAAAAAATAACAAGATAAACAAAATTTAAAAAATTATATCTCAGAAAATATTTTGGAAATACAAAAAAAAAAAAAAAAGCTATCAACTGCTTGTCTTTTTCATGCTTTGAATCTCTCTGATCTTCTCTCCGTCCTTCTCTCTCCTCGTTTACACATCTGCCACATATCTCTTATGGGCCCTTTTGCATTCTTCTGTTACTTTTAAGGACTCAGATGATTACCCTGAGTTCACTGAGATCATTTAGAATAATCTCTCTAATTTGGGGGCAGCTGAGTGTAAATTACAACCTCAATTCCATCTGCAAAGTTTCTTCTTAGCAATACCTAGATTACTGTTTGATCGAATGACCACGGGGCAGGGATTTGAGGAGGGGAAAGTCTTTAAACTTCTGCTTTCCACAATTTGCTTACTTGCCTTTTATTCTGTAATAAGCAAATTTGTGAAATTCTAGGTGCTAGACACCTTTCACTTGTCGCAATATAAGAATCACTAAGTCATGATGGTCAATTGCAAATAATGAAGTCCAGAGGTTGAGACACAAACAAACACTCTTCAATAAAATGTATTATAGAAACACTTGGGTATGGGTGTCAGTGGAACCACGAGCCAATTAAACCTCTTTTCGAGGCATAAGAAAGTTTTATGGAAGTAGCAAGGTGGTAGTTTAACTCTTGGGAGGGTCGCAGTGAGCAAAAACTTTACAGAAAAAATATGATCTGATTATGCTAGAAGATCTTAGATCAAAGTAGAAAGAAGAGGAATTGAGATTCTAGGAAGAAGTAGAGTGTGCAACAGTTAGTTGTGTAAAAGCATACAATATTCTAAAAATTGTGGGGAGACAATGTGGTGTAGGCATGGCCAAAAGAAAGAGTAGAATAGTCGGCAGACAAAATAAATTAAATTGCAAAAGTATTAATAGATTGGAACAAATCTATAAATGCCTTGACTACTACCGCTAGGTGACACTAAGAACATAATGGAGGTAAAAATCTATAAAACCAGATATGTGAGCTTAGTGTGTATGTGTATATTAAGATAGTTGTGGCAGTTTAGTGCAATGCATTATAGACTGGATGAGGATAAGATAGCTGTGGCAGTTTAGTGCAATATAGACTAGATAATGCTGAGAGATTTGAAAACAACAAGAAAATAATAATTTAGGTATTTTATATAATTTAGGTATCATGGTACACTTTATATGCTAATGTAGTTTAACTCATTTTTATCTGTGAATGTCATAAATACAAATGTAGGTTAAAGAGGAATCCAACTGATTCTTTGGACAGAGATTTTACTTTGGAATCAGAGTGGCTTCTTTATTTTCATACTGCTTTTTCCTTTTCCTTGCTCAAGTTGGCTGGGCATATTTACTCCTTTTATATTTTAATCCTTATTCTATGCATTTACTTATGTTAACAGTATCAGATTTGGGAAGACAATTCAATTATGCACAGACTTTTTCCTCTTATTTTAGCATCAAAAATTTATTCAAATATGAAATCGCACTGATTCAATGCATTATTACTGATGCAAGCAAAAATTGTCATCAGGTGAATTTGTGTTCATAATTCATGGTCATGGGAAGAAATAATAATACAGTTCAGGAAAATGGATGCTAGCATAAAAAGCAGAATTTAAATATCTCTTTGCATGTTCACAATTAAAATAGTTCCCCAAGGATGTTACTTTATACGGACCCATGACAATAGCCATCCTACTGTAAATTTATTTGGTACTTGCATGATAGTAGTGAAAACTCATCACTGCTGACCTCAGACAGATTTCACAGACGTGCACCGACAAACACAGTCACAACATACTAGCCTTGTTCCATGTGCTACTGATAAAACTTCATACCACCTCAATAATAGTTATTTTTAATGTAATATTGAATTTTTAAATATCTATCTTAAATAGATTGTTTTGAGTTATTATATTTTACATAAAAAACAGCATTTCTTTTTTTCTAACTTCTTTCATGGTACATGAACTACCTTATTGATTTTACTGCATAGTAAGAACAGCAACAACAAAAACTAGAGAAAATATACAATAAAATGTTAGTATTCTTAAGAAATATGTTTAAAATACACACACAAAAGTCACCAAATGTTTGTTAAACTGACTTCAGTGTGTCAACTGTATTGTTACTTAATTTACTCAACAAACATTTATTGAGAGGTACTCTTCTACAAGATGTGAATTCGGTGTTCAGCACATCAATGCATATACATTTCACATGGGTTGGAGCAAGCAAATAAGAAAAGAAAGCAAATAAGAAAAAAGTATAGTAAATCGTAGGGTGATTCATACATGGAGAGGATGAAAGATAAAGCACAAAAATGGAATATAGATTGTCAAAAAAATGGGATATGGAGTGTGTGTGTGTGTGTGTGTGTGTGTGTTTGATGGGGTTGTGTGCAGAGGAACCTAAGAACACTACAGTGATAAGTGTTGAAGACTTTCCTGAATTCCTGACCTATGGGTAAGTCCTAAACGTACGAAGATGAACCTTGTGGATTTCTGGGAATAAGCATTCCTAGAAAAGGGAAAGCAAATGCAAACCTTAATTTTAGAAGACAGTAGTGTGATGGTAACCAGACTCTAAAACATTAAAAAGCCATGATTGTTAGTGTTTGTTAATTTCCATTTTGTAAATATTCACACCATGACTAATTTTCAAGATAATGACATCATACTGCAGGACGCAGAGTTGGAATGGGATGTACACAGTTGGAATGAGAGCATGTTCCAGTGGCCCAGCTCACCACTGGAAGACTGTAATAGGATTTGAATTTGAGGATGTAAGGACCAGATGGGGATGAGATACTATAGAGGCTTCTAGGTCCTTAAAGGCTCTGAGTTTTTCTCTGTGGAAATTAGGAAATTATTGGATGGTTTAAACTACTTAACTCACAAAGGATATAATATGAAACTATAGGAGTTATTAATTTGCTATTAGAATTTATAAAATATTCCTTCCTTATTAAATCAAAAATACTCAAGAAAATTAAACAAATTTTAAATTTATAGTTTTAAACATCACATGGAGAGTCAGATTAAATTGTGAGTCAATTAGGGAAAAATCTACAGACAGCACACAAGGTGCCATTTAGCTTGTTTTTTAATTGATGAAATCTAGAAGAACTAATCATTTTTACCTTCCTGGTCACCAATACATTTACACTGAATTAATATTTAAATGCTATAGGATCAGAGGAGCACCAACTTCTTAGCTTGTTTACCGTGGTCGGAAAATGTGTTGTGCTGAAAATCATCTACATATTATTCACAGCTCCCTCTCCTTTTCCAAGAGTGTTCATCTGAAAACTTAGTATTTCATCAAGCCCACTTTTCTTATTACACTCTGCCAAATATCCCTCACTGTTTGGCAGTGATAGCAAAGACTACCACCCAATATGAATAACATCACCTTCTTTATCTCCCCATTGAAAAAAAAAAAAAAAAGGAGTCTATATTAGTTAACCAGTCTCACAAGACCCCTTAGGATGTCAAGGGAAAGTGTTCACTTTTTCCCAAGGCCAGGTCTTCTACTTGTGCTCTGCTTTCCTCTCTTTACCATTTGTCCAGATACTTTCTTCCATCACCTGGTTTATCAGTCCACCCACCAACAGGATCGAATATGAACATGATCAAATCACTGCAATATTGACAGAGATTCTTCTCCATGTTCCACAGAGCTAAAGCACTCCCTTTCCCTTCATGAAAAAGCTCCCAATGTGAAAATAGAGGTTGATATAGTTTAGCTCTCTGTCTCCACCCAACTCTCATGACAAATTGTAATCACCAATATCAAAGGTGGGTCCTGGTGGGATGTGATTGGATCACAGGGGCGATTCCCCCTCGGTGCTGCTCTCATAATAGTAAGTGCCCATCAGATCTGCTTGTTTAAAACTGTAGCACCTTGCCTCTCTCTCTTCCTTCTGCTCTGGCCATGTGAAGATGGGCCTGCTTTCCCTTTATCTTATGCTATGATTATAAGTTTCCTGAGCCCTCCCCAGGCACTCTTCCTGTACAGGCTGTGGAACCATGAGCCAGTTAAACCTCTTTTTCATATAAATTATCCATTCTCAGGCATTTCTTTATAACAGTGCAAGAACAGACTAATTCAGAGCTTTGGATTTTACTACGTATCATTCATAGATCATTATTCCACTGCCATCTGTCTTCAAATCCACTAGCTCATTGAATTCACTGACTGAAGTCATCAAGCATTTCTTAAATCTCAGATCCACTGGAAAATTTTTGGTTGTTACATGACCACTTTGTGATATTTAATCCACTTGACAGCTTCATATCTTCTAATTTCTTTCCTGATAATCACTTATATATATTTCTTCTCCTTTCTTTCTGATAGTGTCTCTCCTGATTATGTTTCTATCCCTTTTCTCAACCCTTTCCTTGGGTTATTTTCTTTCTGTCTTATCCTTTCCATGGTGTACACTCTCTTGATATATTCAGTATTTATTCATCTATAAGCCTATCTAAATATCTAATTGATATATAGCTTGTCTAAATATCTAATTGGTACATTTCATCCTGTTGTCTTCTATAATTTTCAGAATCTTATTTCTAACAGCTTTAACCATATGCCTATTTAAAAGTCCAGTAAAAAAATAACAAAACTAAACTAAATTTAGAAGACTTTTCTCAAATCTATTCTTCCATCTGTGCTTCTAATTTGGACCAATGGTTCAAGAATTCACTTAGTGTTAAAGAATTAAATTGTTGAATATATTCTAAAATGCTCCCTGTGTCTATTTGATAGACCAAATCACTAATGAAGTATTTTCATTTCTATCTCTTATGTTTAAAATCGATTCTTGTTTCTCAGCATCTGACTTTGCCTTTATTAAAACCAATCTTTTACCCACCTAGGTGAATAAAATAAATACTTCACTAGATACAATGGCATCTTTGGTGATTTTTTTCTATTTCCAATTTAACCAACACTTCCCAATATACACACTTCATTAAATTTCCCAAAATTTGACTAATACGCCTAATGTAAAATAAATAAATGCGTTTTAAATAAGTAAATTATTATGCTTAGTATACATCATTCCTTGTGATATGGTCCCAATCTCTTGTGTGCCAGCTAATGTCTCTTTTCCACACCTTCATTTTTAGAAATAGAATTCCCTATATTTCTAAAAGGCAATCTTTTATAGGCATTTTTACTTGCTATTCTCTCTGTCTAGACACCATATTTTTTCTCCATCTACATGACTAATTCTTTTTAACCTGTGAAAACAAAGACTTTCTTTCCAAAAGAAAAATATATATATAAAGATACTTGAGTATCTACTTAACAATCCAAACAAAAGACAACTAGTATTTAAAATAAGGGAAACTCCGAATCAGTACTTTATATAAGGAAAATGCTGGAGAATTTAAAAACATATTTAAGAAAGTAAATGTAAATAATTTTAACCTACAGAATAAAAGAAACAAAATCAAGAATCCAAATACAAAAGAACAAATGTTCTCTTAAATGAAGAAAAAGAGTGTGTCTGTATTTCAAAGACTTACAAAGATCCAGGTATTATTAATGCAAATGATTAATTCTTACAAAGATTTTGATTAAAATCTTGAACTTTAAAAAACAAACATGAAAAATAGAAACATTTAGATAGGATAAATATATGACTAATTTAGCCCCAGACAGGTAACCTTAGACTGATTCTGAGTACATTTACAAAAAATGCATTGTTAAATATAAAGCTGAGTCTAATATGGTACTAGAAAAATGACATATTATGTTTAAATGATGCTAAGATAATTATTAAAATATGTGAAAACCACTTTTTATTTATATCAAACACCAGAAAAGATAGCATTATTTTAAAATCTTATAAAATTAATTGAAGAAATAAAATCTCAGAAAAAATGAAAACACAAGTGAATATCATAATGTACTAACTGAAAATAATGTATGCAATGCTTATGTGCAAAATTCAAAAGAGAAATGTTGATGAGATTGACCAAATACAAATTAATGACACTTACATGACAAAAGTAAACAAAATTAAGAGGTAAATGAAAAAATGAAAGAAAAAATGCAATATGTGAAGCAGTGTGTTGATATCTAAAGAAAAATTTACAAATCATAAAAAGAACAGTATCTTATAATATAAAATTGGGCACAGTTTACATAAAAAAGATATTCCAAGAGAGCAAGATAAAATAATTTTAACAGAAATAAGGAAACTATAAGAGGTTTCTAGTGGTTCCTCATGTCAATGGTTTTGATGGCACATCTTCATCGATCTAATAGTCATGACCTAAATTTGTTTTCATTTGCTCAACAAAGCTAATGGTTATGTAACTGAAGTACTGAAATTTTAAAAGCAACATATAAAAAATAGCATGCCCAAATATAATTTGAATTTTTTTACTAACCATTTTATCCTTCATAACTCTAAAACAAGATGTATATATGTAAGTATAGGGTATGTTTTAAAATAATAGAGAAAACAAGGTTGTGAAAAGAAAATTAATTTTCAGAATCTTGACAAAACAACTAACTTGATATAAAGTTTCTACAGATATAAAAGGTATCAATAGGTACAAGAAACAAGAATCTTATTTGAAAAAGGGTTAGTACTTGGTCATTGTGGCAGGTTAAGTAATGGCCCCATGAATGCAGATGCCATTAATTTCCAGAAACTAATTGCAGGAACCTCTGAATATGATATCTTACATGACAAAGGAAGTTGTGCAGATGTGATTAGAAATTTTGAGATTAAAACATTACCCAAGTGGGCCCAATGTAATTACAAATTACTCAAAAGAAAATGCAGGAAGGTCACGGTTAAGAAATGGTGGAAGGATAGAGACAAAAGTCAAAGTGGTGAGAATATGCTATACTGTTGGCCTTGAAGATGGACGCAGGGGCCATAAATCAGTGAATATGGTGACCTCTAAAACTTGGAAAAGCTCTGAAACTCCTGTCAGAGCCTCTAGAAGAAATAAATCCTGCCAATCCCTTGACTTTAGCCTAGTGAGAATCATGTTAGACTTTTGTTCTTGGAAATATAATTTGTGTTGTTTTAATCCACTAAAATGTGGTAAATTGTAACAGAAGCAATAGAAAATTATAGAATCATAATCTTTTTATTTTGAAATCAGGATATAATTTCAAAATTAGAGAACAAACCATGATTATTTATTTAAGTTGTTTTGAATGTGAAGGAGACTTTTTATAAACGCATGTTTTGGGATGTGTGGGAGCCTATTTGTAAGGAACATGGCTATGCTGCCACCAGGCAGGCATAGGCTGAGGTAAACACCCTGCATGACTCAGCAGGATTGGAATGTAAGTGCACAATTCCATGTGTTATACAATCACAGCTATGTAGCTGTGTAGCTATGTAGACTCATCACCTGGCTCTGATCCACTATCGTTTGTGAGGTGTATAAATGCAGCACTGACATCATGAGAGAGCTGCTGAATAAAGCCATGTTGGATCTACCTCCTGTTTTTCAAATGTTCTGGAAGAACACTTCCAGCTCCCTGCCCCCCATTCACCCACTCCCCTCAGACCTCATCTGGGGCTCGAACCTGACATTTGGCATAGTTGGCAGGATGAGGCGAGTGGGTATACAGCTCCTGAGGCTCCTGGGTTGGCTATGTGGCTGCAGCATGGACTGTGGTACCCAGTGGCAGCAGCGCTGTTAAGATGGACTCCAGTGGAAGCATGGGAGGCAATGGTCTGGTCTCCCTCAAGGGTGGAGAAAGCACTGAAGCACCCGGAACACACAGCACTGAGAAGGAATACGCCTTTGCCTCCAGAGTTGGATGGGTGTTTCTAACTGCAGTTCAGGAAGTACATGTTCAGTCCCTTAAGGACACTACATAGGTAAGGGACCTCCAGGCACAAGCTGTGCTCCTGGGGGGCCAAATGCACAGCTTAGAGAAAAACCTGGGGGTAAGGAACCTTCAGCCACAAACAGGACACTTAGAGGCCCAGATAAACAGCCTGGAACAGGAGTTAGAAACTGCCATCAGTGTGACCTTAAGCCCATCCTCCCAGCCAGAAACTCCTGTTCAGTCTGATGATGAGAAAGATGAGGTTCCTCCACTGTGGGCTCATCCCATGATCCTTAAGACGATAGAGCATAAAAAGCCATTGAGCCCGAAGGGTGGGCCCAAGGACCCCCTCCCATAGTAGAGCACACTTCATATAGTGCCTACACCCGCACTGAGTCATGGGAGTTAGGCAAGCAGTGTAGGCAGTGCCTAGGGGAGCCCTTCCCCGCCTGAGTGCTTTGTCTCTGGGACAAAGTTGCGGACGCATTTTCTGCTCAAACTCCAAGATGGAAAACTGGCTCTAATTACAGTGTAGACTGATGCCTGTGAAGTACCAGAAATTGTCAGGAGATGACAGTTGTGTACAGACTTGGTGCAAGTGATTCAGGAGAAGGATAACGCTGAGTGACCCAGTCCTTCCCAGGCACTTCAGTTCAAAGACACTTGTTGCAGTCAGGTAGGTGTGTAAAGCTTTGACTGTTTAATTAGGGAATTGGCTGAAGTGTCTGGCACAGGGAGACACCAGACAACCAAAAGCCACATGTGACTTGGCAATCCACTGATCCCTGAACCCAGATACGTTTCTAGGCAAGGCTGCATAGGCAGTTCTGAAGACCGATTGGTGAAAGTAAAACCTGTATCTTTGCACTTTGGCATCAGCTGCATAGCTCTCCACTTATGCACTGTGTATGTCTCTCCCATACCTGAATACATTCTGGGAGTGAATGTTTTGCACAGCTTGGCAGCTGTGTTGTCTGTCATGTACTGATGGACTGCTTGACAAAGGAACAGGGACAGTACCACTATATAGCGGACTTGGCCAACGCATTCTTCTCAATCAGCATCACTCCAGAGAGCCAGGAACAGTTTGCCTTAATGGGAGGGCAACAATGGATTTTCATAGTGCTGCCACGGGGCTACATGCCTAGCCCCTTCATATATCTTAGTCTTGTTGATATTATATTAACCTCTAATTCTCTTGCAGATTTAGAAACAGCAATACTCCTCTTGCCTGGGATGCAGCTAAGACCACCTTCCTGGCAACCAAGCAGGCTATTCAGCAGGCACAAGCCCTATAGGTGATTAATCAGAGGCACCCATTTAAACTTGATGTACATGTGACCACCGATAGTTCTGACTGGGCCCTACAGTGGTGCACAGAGTGCTTTAGAATGCCAGTAGCCTTTTGGTTCCAACTTTGGAAGGGAGCTGAGCTCCGGGATTCATTGTTAAAAAGCAATTGGCTGCTGTACATGCTGCCCTTCGGGTCTGTGAGAGAATGATGGGACAGGCTATCATCGTCATATGTACAACTTACCCATTAGCGGGATGGGTACACTCATGGGTATCAACTCCCCTCACTGCAATGGCACAGATATCCACTTTAGCAAAGTGGGGTGCCTACTTGGAACAGCAAAATATACTGAGTACAAGTCCCTTAGCAACAGAGGTACAAGAGGGCTTGGGGCTTGTATTCCTAATGCAAGATAAGGCCATGGGGCCTGAGGCACCCCTAGACCCTGAGCCATCACCATTTAAGAAAGAGTGCCCCCCTCCCATTCTTTCTGGGAATGGTAAATGGATGGGGCCAGCTGGGGCGCTACTGCTGCCTGGACTGCTATCACAGTCCAGCCTAGTACTGACACCATATGGTTTGCTATCAGGTGTGGATAAAGTGGCTAATGAGCTGAACTCGGCAATGTAAATGGTGATCACCAAGAAGGTGACACCTACAGTAATCTTCACCAACAGCTGGGCAGTTTATTGAGGCTTTAGTTAATTACCAAAATGTTATAGAATTGACTAATTAGTCACCACCCTATGTAAGGCCAAGCCACATGGCAAGACCTATGGAAGGAAGAACGTCCATCTCCGACCAGGTATGGGGATGAATGGCAATCTGTTGTTGCCTGCCCCAGTGCCCCTGAAGGCAAGAGAACAGACAGCCTGGTGGTGGCCATGGACCCTCCAAGTCCCCTTGCAGATGGCTGGCTATCATAGCCCCCTGGCCAGGGGGCCTGCAGTATTACTTACATGTTACTCCTTGGGTATTTAATGTGTGACCTCCATGATTGACCATAGGAGAACGGCCAGGAAAGGGACCCTCCTCTGGGGAACATATGATGTACTGTCTGTGTGGCCTATCATGAGCTCCCCTGTGACTTTGGCACAGATACAGGACCCAAAAGAACCATGGGGAGCTGATAAGGTGTGGTACCATTGCCCAGGGCAGAAGCCCTTAGTGGCTGCATTGTTATCCAGAGATTAAAAGTTGGCATATATTTTGCCTGGAATGTGATTTACCCGTTAGTACTCGTGCCCGCTTTGGCATTTCAGCCATAGTTTGGCATGCCCCTACAGCACCATGGACTAGGCCCACACGTATGCTGAGCTGACCCATGTCTCCAACTGCTGGATCTGCACCCTCCTTCCATTAGCAGCTGCGGATGGCTTGCCTTGGGCTTCTGTGAAGAACTGGATGTGGCTAGAGACTTGGAGTCCCATGGACGATGCTTGGGATGCAACATGTGAGCTTTGGATATGGGAGATGCAAAACCCACAGCATGCCTGCCGCCTGGCTGGCCCGTAGCATCCAGGATGGATGGGGCTGGTTGGGAGAACAAATGTACCATGATATATAGAGCAACACTGAGGTAGTGTCACTGTGGGATGGTTGTCTGATGTGGCCTCTGTATAAACAGTTAGAAGGTAATTTTGACTGATTGCTGGAGTCTTAGAGTGAGTTAATTTAAGAGTTTAGAATGCCCGGGGTCCCCATGTTAGGGGGCCCTCCATGCCTACAAGAGCCCCACTGAGTTGTCACAGTCGAGATGGAAGAAAAATTCCCTCTGGTTTCAGACAATACTGGGAATAGAAACCATTTTGAAACATGCTCAGAGTGTTCTTCAAAGCAATAACCAACCCTTTGAGGGTAACTACTTTAGCAAAGCCTTATGTGACCAAGGAAGGGGCTATGAAAACAATCTCAGCTCCCTCTAGACTTCCAGTTCCACAGGAGAGGAGAGGGTCACATCTCCATGATCCAGAGCCACTAAAAGAAAAAAAAAATCTAAAATCAAGCAAACAAACTCTCATCTCATGAAACTACAGAATGAAGTGGAATATAAAAGTAAAGCAGGCCGGGCGCGGTGGCTCAAGCCTGTAATCCCAGCACTTTGGGAGGCCGAGACGGGTGGATCATGAGGTCAGGAGATCAAGACCATCCTGGCTAACACGGTGAAACCCCGTCTCTACCAAAAAATACAAAAAACTAGCCGGGCGAGGTGGCGGGCGCCTGTAGTCCCAGCTACTCGGGAGGCTGAGGCAGGAGAATGGTGTAAACCCGGGAGGTGGAGCTTGCAGTGAGCTGAGGTCCGGCCACTGCACTCCAGCCCGGGTGACAGAGCAAGACTCTGTCTCAAAAAAAAAAAAAAAAAAAAAAAAAAGTAAAGCAAGTAGGAAAAACAATTAAATGCTAAAAATAACAGCATGAATCAATATAATTAAAACCATATAAGCAATGGAGAAAAATCAACAAAACCTAAAGCTGGTTCTTTGAACATATCAATAAAATTTGTAAATCTAAGCCAGGATAACAAAAAAACACAGAAAAAGAGAGACGGGGTGAAAACATTATTGACAAATTCTAGAAGGGAAAGGGATCATCATTATGGATCCCAAGGAAATGAAAGGGATAATAAAGGAATATTATCGCAAATTTCATAATTTGATAACTTAGATAAAAAGGACCAATTTCTTTTTTCTTTTTTTTCTTTCTTTCTTTATTTTATTTATTTTTTATTTTTTTGAGATGGAATCTCACTCTGTTGCCAGGCTGGAGTGCAGTGGCACCATCTCAGCTCACTGCAACCTCTCCCTGTCGGGTTCAAGCAATTCTCCTGTCTCAGCCTCCCAAGTAGCTGGGACTACAGGCGCTTGTCACCATGCCCAGCTAATTTTTGTATTGTTTATGAGATGGGGTTTCACCATGTTGGCCAGGATGGTCATGATCACTTGACCTCATGATTCGCCTCCCTTGGCCTCCCAAAGTGCTGGAATTACAGGCGTGACCCACTGCATCCAGCCCAAGGACCAATTTCTTAAAATCACAAACTACAAAAAGTCCTGTAAAGAAAAATCCATAGTCTCTACTGACCTAAAATTATCAATGACATTGAATCAATGATTAATAACTTTCCCAAACCGGAAGCACCAGGCCCAGATGGCTTCTGCTTAATTCTACAAAATAATTAAGAGTAAAAGCCATAAATTCACTACAATCACACTAAGAAAATAGAAGCAAAGGGAATACTTCATAACATGCTCTATGAGACAAGCATTATCTTAAAACAAAATGAGGATTAAAATATAAAAAGAAAGAAAATCAATAAACCGCCAAAGTCTTTAATAGAATATTAGCAAATGAAATCCAACAAGGTATATAAAGACCAAGTGGGATTTCTTCCTCGTATGCAATTTATGATTTCAAACCAACTATATTAATTCAATGCAGCAATAGTCTAAAAAAGAAAAGTCAGATAATCATATAAACAGATGCAGAAACATAATTGATACAATTCAGTACATATTTATGATAAAACACTCACCAAACTAACAATGAAAGGGAACTTCATCATAATTATACCTACCAAAAAAACCCTACAGATCATATCATATTACTGTTGAAAAACCAGATGAATTATCACGAACATCAGGAATAAGGCAAGGATGTTTGCTGTTATCATTCCTATTCAACATTATCTTAGAAGACCTAGAAAATCCGATAAGAAAAAATAAATGCTACACATACAGATTCAGATGAACAAAATAAAAATACTTTTTCCCCCAAGATGGCATACCAGTCGGTATATGTAGAAAATGCCAAGAAATCAACAAAACTTTGAAACCAAAAGCAATTACAGCAAGATCACAGGATAAAAGGCCAATGCAAAAATGTTCATTTGTTTCCTTTATACCAGAAATAAAAATTTGACATCTGAAATTAAAACACGAAACAATTTTACACTAGCAACAAAATGCAATACGTAGGAAGAAATCTAACCCAACCTGTACAGGACTTATACACAGAAAATTACAAAATTCTGATGAAAGTTATCATATAGAATATCTAAATAAATTGAGAGATACTCTATGTTTATGCATTGGAAGACAATATTGTTCAGATGTCAGTTCTTCTAAAAGTGATCTATTTAATGCTATCTCTAAAATCCTAGCAAGTTATCTTATAAATATGAAAAACACTGATTCAAAAGTTTATATGGAGGCCAGGCGTGGTGGCTCATATGCCTGTAATCCCAGAACCTTGGGAGGCTGAGGTAGGCGGACTGCTTGAGCCCATGAGTTCAAGACCAGCCTGAGCAACCAAGTGAAACTCCCTCTCTACTAAAAATAGAAAAATTATCTGGGCATTGTGGCACACACCTGTGGTCCCAGCTACTCCAGAGGCTGAGGCAGGAGAATTTCTTGAACCTGGAGATGGAGGTTGCAGTGAGCTGAGATCGTACCACTGCACTCAGCACTCCAGCCTGGGTGACAGAGTGAGTCTCTTTCTCAAAACAAACAAACAAAAAGTTTATAAGAATAGCTAATCAATACCAAGAGGAACTTTGGAAACTATGCACATACAAGGACATTAAACAAAATGCTCCTGAAAATCCTTTGTGTAATTAAGAAATTAAGACAGAAATTTTAAACAACTTTGAAACAAATGAATATGGAAACATGACATAACAAAAACCTCTGGGATATGACAAAAACAGTGCTAAAAAGGAAGTTTTATAGCATTAAATGTGTACATCAAAAAATAGATCAGAAATTTTCAGGTTCCTCAAGGAACATGAAAAATAAGAACAAATGAAACTCTAAGCTGGCAAAAGAAACCACAACAACAGGAACAGAAATAAATGCAATAAACACCAAAAAACAATACACAGCATTAGCAAAATGAAAGACTAGTCCTCAAAAGGATAAACAAGATTGATAAACAATTAGACTAATTTGAGAAGAAGAAAGATGATCCAAATAATCAAAATCAGAAATGAAAATAAAAACATTACAACTGACACCACAGAAATACAAAAGATCATCAGAGACTATAATGAACAACTATATGCTCACAAAGTAGAAAACCTAGAGGAAATAGATAAATTCCTGGAAACACAGAACCCCCATGGTTGAACCAGAAACAATTAAAAATCGTTAACAGATCAATAACGAGTAGTTTTACTGAATCAGTAATAATAATAATTCAAAAAAACTCCAAGAAATCAACGACAAAACAATGGAGCTAAAAGCAATTACAGGAAGGTCACAGGATAAAAAGCCAACATACAAATGCCCATTTCTTTCCTTTATACCAGCAATGCTACATTAATTAAGACAGTGAAAGAATAGGCAAATCAATGGAACAGAATACAGTTCACCAAATTCCACTAAAATACAGTACCTGAGCTTTAATAAAACAGCAAAATAATTCACTGGTGACAACATTCCCTTTTCAACAAGTAGTGCTGAAACAACTAGACATTCATATGCAAGAAGCCAACACCAAAAACTCAAAAGGAAAAAGGAACCATAAACCTCAATGAAAAATGCAAAAATGCAAAACATCTAGGAGATAACATGAAAGAAAACCTACATAACCTTGGATGTGGCATTCGGTTTTAGATGCAATGTCAAAAGCACAAGCTGTAGAAAAAAATGATGTACTTTATAAATATGAAAAATTTCTCTGCAAAAACACTACTAGGAAAACAAAAAAAATATTTTATGAATTAAAATAAAATATTTGCAAAACATATATCTGATGAGGGACATATATCCAAAATATACCAAGAACTCTTACACAATGATTAAACCAATGAACAACAACTGTTAATCAATGCTTAAATCTATAATTAAGAAAATCTTAATTTAAAAATGGAAAAAAAAATCTGAATAGACACTCACCAAAACACATAGATTGTAAACATACACATGAAAAGGTATTTAACATCCTATATCATTAGGGAATTGTAAATTAAAACAAAAAAATTGATACGGCTACATTCTTATTTGATTGGTAATATATATTTTAAAAATACTGAAAATATCAAATGCTGATATGAATGTGGAGCAACAGGAACTCTCTTTGAGTTCTGGAGTATAAGAGGGCTTTATAGGGTAGTGAAACTATTCTGTACGATACTGTAATAGTAGATACATCATGCCATGCATTTGTCAAAATCCAGAGTGATACAGCACAAATGTGAACTTTACTGTAATGTATTGACTTTAGTTAATAATAATGTGTCCCTATTGTTTCATTAATTGCAGTAAATATACTATAGTAATGCCAGATGTTAGTAACAGGCAACCTGTATGCAGGGGATGATATATGGGAACTCTCTGTACTGCCTGCTCAATTTTCTGTAGATCCAAAACCGCTTCGATTTAGTTAGGAACAGTATTGTAATTAGAAAAATAAGTAATTTTCTGGACCTCTTTAAATTTATCTTTTATGATAAACAATGTTTCCACTAATGAATTATTTCACAGTATCACTGCTAGAATTTTGGTCGCAGAAAAGTTTTCTCCCATTTTAATGTACTTGTGAATGCTTTACATTTAAATTTTTAAAGCATCTTACAAGTGATTGCAATTGTGGGATGCTCGACTTTCTCTACTGCCTGTTCTTCAATTTTTTAATCTAGTAATGTGAAATCTTAGCCTTGTCTGCAACAGGATCAGTTTTGCTCAGTGGATAACACTAACGCAATTCTGGCTATTATTTATTAGGACAAATCAAAGAAAATGAGCCTAAGTACAAATTCCAAAATATGTGATTGGCCTGATTTGTAACAACATGTACCTGGCTTAAGCTCACTAAGCTTTATAAGGACTCTATCTACAAACGGCAGTTGTTCAATCAATTAGGAGCAGCTGAAGCACCTGACAAGCTTTCTAAACAAGGCGTTGTCTTTTAGCAAAGCAGGCAGACTAAGCCTTGGTGTTTCAGGGAATTGTCTTTGGAAGTGGATGTGGCAGCAGCGCTGAGGTAGTGAGTTTAACTGTGAAAATGAGGCCAAGCTGGGGAAAGTGGAAACAGAAAAATCCTCTCAAGACAAAGCAGCTAGAACCATACCATGGTTGGGATTAAATAGAGAATTGAGATGCTAGAATTCTTTGGACCTGTTTTATTGGTTTGTTTCCTTTTAATTATTGGTGGCTGTAAGAAAATCGATCTTAATTAAAAAACTTTTACAAAAGTCAAGTATTATTACAGCACAAAATGTAGAAAGCCAACTTTTGCTATAAAGTGCAAAAACAAGAATCCATTAACAAATGAACATAAACTGAATGCAGATGGGCAGATACCAATGCTCTGTTTCAGGAAAAACCTCTCCTAAAGCACATTGGATACGAGGATACCCAAGGGTAATGAGTTATAAACATGTAGACATTATTTAAATTTCAATACAAATACAATCTTAAAACTCTTAATAACATATTAATGCCATTTGTTTTTGTTTGGAACAAAAAATCACATCTGAGAATCCTGTAAACAAAAAGTATGCAGCCAGGTACAGCTGCCATTTTCTTCATTTTATACAAGGAAAGGAAAGCAGAAGTTTATTTATCAACCAAAATGATAATAATGGCAAATGGATAACTATGATGAACTTCTCATTCAAGGAGTGAATTATTTAACAAATGATTTCTAATTAGACTGCTTTCAGAGACCATAAGTGAGAATCATGATAGACTCTAGAGAGATGAACATTTTAAAAAGTGATCTAGTTTGGATATGTGTCCTCACACAAATCCCCATGTTGAACTGTAATCCCCAGTATTGGAGGTGGGGCCTGGTGGAAGGTAATTGGATCATGTGGTTGGATTTCTCATAAATGGTTTAGCACCATCCCCTTGGTGCTGTCCTCCTGACAGTGAATTACATATCCTAAGATCTGGCTGTTTGTAAGCTTGTGACAACCAGGGGGCAGTGGCTCATGCCTGTAATCCCAGCACTTTGGGAGGCTGAGGCGGGAAGATCACTTGAGGTTAGGAATTCAAGACAAGCCTGGCCAACACGGTGAAAGACCCATCTCTATAAAAATACAAAAAGTAGCTGGGCATGGTGGCATATGCCTGTAGTCCCAGCTACTCAGGAGGCTGAGGCAGGAGAATTGCTTGAACCCTGGAGGCAGAGGTTGCAGTGAGCTGAGATCATGCCACTACACTCCAGCCTGGGAGACAGAGTGAGACTCTGTCTCAAAAAAAAAAAAAAAAAAAAAAAGTGTGTTGCACCTTACTCTCTCTCTTGCTCCTTGCTCCTGCTTTTGCCAGGTGATATGCCTGAACCCACTTTGCCTTCTGCCATAAATGTAAGCTTCCTGAAGATACCACTATGCTTCTTATACAGCCTAAAGAACCGTGAGCCAATTATACCTCTTTTCTTTGTAAATTACCCAGTCTTAAGTATTTCTTTATAGCGGTACAAGAATGGCTTAATACATCTCCAGCGCTTTCAGAGGCTAAGGTGAAAGGATAGCTTGACGTCTGGAGTTGAGACTAGTGGGGGCAACAGAGGGAGACTATGTCACTACAAAAAACAGGCAGACTAACAATTCCAGTCAATGCAACATAAATAACCTCTGAATAACACATGGATTCATACAGCTTATATGTACAGGATCTTTTCTGAGGTGAAATGGAAAAGACAAAAAAAAAAAAAAATTGAGCATGTACTAAAAACTCCAAAAAATGTAATGAAGATTACAACAGAATTCAGAAGTTTTAAAAATACGCCTGTACAACTAGCTTTGAAATCTGTTTTTCAAATTCTAAGATTAAATCAGAGACTTCAGATTAATATCACCAATACAAATGGATTATCATCAAGAGAAAATAGAAAAATAACTGGAATTTTAATTGATATGATTAAGAAGGATTATATAGATTATAATTGATATGATTAAGAAGGATTATCGAGAGACATGAAAGGCAATCATAAAATCCAAGAAAAACTTAAAAACAAAAAGCTCAGACAAAGCAATGGTGGTGAGACACTTTTAGAATATTTGGAAAAAGATCTAATCTAACTTTGAAACAGAATTCTCTCCCCGTTGTACAGAGGTAAGGTTGCTTAGGACTGAATTTCTTTCTTACTTGTTACTTTAGGAAATAAAATGCTGCCTGAAAACAGCATAGTATTTTAGGTCGCTGGCTCTGTATTTAAATGGCCTGGACTTTTATTTCAAATCTGATATTTATTAAAAATGTGGCTTTGGCAACTTCCTTAAATATTCAGTGGTTGTCTCCTTGTGGTTAAATGAGGATTAACCCAAGTTATCTAGAAAACAGAAATGGACACAAAGTGGAAAAGATAAGGGAATTAGGAAAATGCAATCCTAGACTGACTATGGTGAGGGAATAGGAAAAATGAGGCATATAAGGAATAAATACAAGAGTTGGCAAGATAAAAGTTGATCACAGCTTCTGAGAAAAACACAGCTAGTATTTTGGCTATGTGAGGGGTTGCCAATTAAAACACGGGACACTAAGTTCTTTCTGAATTAGATAAACGCCCAATAAAAATAAATCTAGACTTAGTAAAGGAGATGGGTTTTTTTTCCTTAAAAATATGATTGCAATAGGGAAAATGCTCTAAACTCTGAAATCTGCAAGCATAGAAAGATCAATGGGAATTTTTTTTTCTTTATTTTAACCTGTTGGGACAGGTTGTATTGTACTGATAGGAAATGTATCTCAATGTGGCCAGCCAAACTCTGGGGTGAGCTGGTAAGGGGGGTGCATTCTGCCTTTTAGGACTTGCTCAGGCTTATGGGCAAGCCAAAGTTCAGGGGTCCATGAGGAGAAAAAACCTGACTAAAGCTTGGCTAAGACAGGACAGAAGGTAAGAACTGGTTCACTGAGATCACTTGATTGTAAACAATAAATATTTTGTGGACTTTGGTTGTTTGTCTTGGTTTGATTTTTTAAATAAGTTGTCCTACCCAATGTTTGGAATTTATTTACTTTAAAAAATCATATAGTACTTCCGGCTTGTGACCCAGCATGCAAGGAACTTGAAAGTCTTCATTTTAGCAACTGGTATAAAGCTGAAAGATCGAAGAATCAACAATTCTTCCTAGGACCATCAGTGAAATGAAGATGCAGGGCAAATGAGGGCACACGGCAAGCTGATGCTCCCAAATTTGAGAGAGAGACCATTGCATTGAGAGGATTATTACTTACCTGAGCAGAAATACCCATGGGAACCAGGGTTGGATTAGGAAAATTGAAACAGTAATTGAATTGTTGGCAGTTTAGTGTTGACAAGACTGAGAGAGTTAAAACCCCCAGGAGAACCTAGCTAAAAGGGGCCTTATACTTTTGGTTTTATCTGTAGCAACTCTACCAGTTTCCCAAGGTAAAAATCAAAGAAAAATTGTTATGTTTTCATTGGGGAAAAACCAAAGGCAATCATTGTTAAATAAGCCAGGACACTTTATTATTCTTTTGTTTAGCAATTCTTTTTTATTTTTAATTTTTGTGGGTACATAGTAGGTGTATATGTATATATATATATACACACACATAATATATATTTATGTCATATCTTTATATCTCTATATATAGACATGTAATGCATACACACAGTTTATTATTGTTGAAAAGGCCTCCTCTAAAAAGAAACTACCAGATACTAACCTATCAAGGTTTTATCAGAATCTAATTGATCTTGGGGAAAGGAAATACTCAACTTAAGCCCACTCTAGGCATCTTGTTCTATCTAAGGGTTGGGGTGAGAGTAGGGGAGGTTGAGAATCACTTGTGATGTTCATAGCCCAGGAGCATAGGCTCATAAACTACTGAGATCTAGTCATAAGACTATAGTAGACTACTTGATCCCAAACATTTTACCAACACATCACTAAAAACCTATTTACCAGAGTTCCTTTCACCCAGTATGGCATGCACCTCTTTCAACAAAATATTACAAGTCATACTAAAAGGCAAAAAAAGCGCACAGATTAGAAAGGCTGAGCAAGCAACAGAACCACACTCGGACATGGCAGGACATGGCAGGTATGATGGAATTATCAGTCCATAAATTTAAAACAACTATAATTAATATGCAAAAAACGGTTATGGAAAAAGTAGACAACATGCAAGAATGCATGGGAATTGTAAGAAGACAGATGGGAATTCTAAGAAAGAAAATAAAATGCTAGAGGTAAAAAAAAAAAAAAATCACTGTAACAGAGATGAAGAATGGCTTTGGTGGGGCTCAGTTTTAGACTGGATATGAGTAAGGAATGAATCTCTGAGCTTCGAGATATGTTAACAGAAAAAAGCAAAACAAAAAAAAAAATGAGAAAGAAACAGATAGAACAAAATATCCAAAAACTATGTGACAATTACAAAAAGTGTAACATATATTTAATGAAATACTAGAATAAGAAAAAAGAAGATACAGAAGCAATATTAGAAGCAATAATTACTGGGAATTTTCCCAAATCAATTTCAGACACCAATTCATAGCTTCATGAAAATCAAAGAACACCAGGTAGAATAAGGGTCAAAAATTATACTTATGCATGTCATATTCAAAATGCAAAAGGCTTAAAAGATAAGGAAAACTTTAAAGAAGCCACAAGGGGGAAAAATACCTTAACCTATAGATGAACAAAGATAAAAATTACATCTGAGTTTTCCATAGAAGCCACACTAACAAGAAGAGAGTGGAGTAAAATATTTCGATTTTTGAGAGAAAAATATTCATCAACTTAAAACTCTGTATCTGTGAAATTTTCCTTTAAAAAATGAAGAGGAAAGCATTTCTCAGACGAATAAAAATGGAATTAGTCACCAAGAGACCTGCCTTGAAAGAAATTTACGAAAGTCTCTTAAGAGAAAGAAAATGATATACATCAGAAATTCAGATCCACATAAATAAATAAAGAGCATCAGAGAATAAATAAGTTTTCTTTTCCTTAAATGATCTGACAGATAACAGCTACTTGGAAACACTAGTAGCAAAATGTATCCAAGTGTGTATGTGTGGGTTTGTGTCTCCCCTTTTCATTCATGAATATCATTGATATGTTTCAAATCACCATAAACGTACCTACCAAGTATAGTCAAAAGTCCAAAAGTTCTTTTAACCATTTTCACATGTTATAGCAACAGACAAGTAAAAGCTTTTCCATGCTATTTTTATAGGCTATGACTTTAAGAAGCTGATAAATAACCCTGTAACATATCTATAGAATCTTTAATAAAAACTACATTAATAGCTAAGTGCTATCATGGTGACCCTTCTCCTTCTAGGACTTCATATCTAGAGAGCTAATTTGAGAATGATTATTTTTAAGAAAGTAGAAAATGAAGATATAATTTGGACATTTTTCTGTTGTCCTGATGTCACTTTGAGATTTCCAGTAAAATGTCCTCCTCAAAGGGGAAGAATAATTTTAACTGCAGATATTTCATCAAAGCTCTCCTACAATAATGTTTCCTTAATATTACAGTTACATTTGCATTCAACATTTATTTAACATTTCTTGGTTGAAAATAGAAAGATACATGAGATGTGTACAAATCTGCTATTTTCCTGAAACGGTTTATATTGGTTTGGTTTTGTTTTGTCTTTTACTTTTCTTTTTCCTAACTTGACAAAAGGATAATTATCCATATGAATTCACTTTGTCAGGCACTTGTCCTGTTCATTGATCCAGAAGAAAATTATGTCACTTTTATTTTTATGTTCTATCAAAGATTTCTTTGTAAAACTCAATCCTAAGAATATTTACTTGTGATATAACTTTGGTTATCTTATTTTATGTGTAGTGCTTATATTTCAGATGTGTGGTCTCATTCGCACTTTGAATGCAGAAAGCTGAGAAAAGTGTTGCTTTCACCCTGAAAACAAAAAAAAATTCAGATAATGTAAATAATTATTACTTTCTTTCAACCATCAAGAACTAGTTTCAAATTTCTTAAAATCTAAGAAAAAAAAGGGCCTTGCAATGAGAAATAGTCTCTGGCTCAACTCCTGGAGACCACAAGAAGAAGTGATGACTAGACTTATACAAATAGGTAAGATCTTAGCAAGAACCTTCAAGAACCTGTTGAAAATTGAGTGTGAGCAAGTGTGAATCTACTTACCATGGAACTTAGCCTGCAAAAAGTCCATTATTGGAGTCTATCTATAGAAATGAACTCCATTGGTCTCAACTTCTTCCAGGACATGGGCGGCCACAGATATCCTTTGCCTGCAGTAACAGCAATCCTTCCTATTTCAAAATATCCTGAAACTACCCACATGCTTCATTACAGACCACTAAAGTCTCACTAGGTTTATAAAACCCTATGTGAATGGAACGTTTGCCAACAGACTGTCTCAGTGTATCCTCCTTTTCCTCTATAAAACTTACACATCTTTCTAGTATCTTTGAATATTTTTGATAGAGCAGATGGTTTCTTCTGATGCAAGTTGAATAAAAGGTCTTTGTTACTTTTGTTTTGGACCTAGTTTTTTCTTTTTTCTTTTTTTTTTCTGGGAATGCAGAGGCTCCTGGAAGCACCTAATTGTGGGCTCTTTTCCATACACCTGCACAGGATGCTTAAGAGCACGATTCAGTCAGAAGTAAAACCAGAGAAAGCCTTTCAAGGTCCAGGCAAAAAGATAAGGAAGAAAGTACCAGGGGAGGAAAGACAGAAAGCTCACCTAGACTCTTCTACATGATGAAATAAAAGCCCCGAGTCCTGGAGGAAGGGTAGCAATGCTTTCTGCCCCAGGGCACAGATAAAGATGCACTGTGGCTAGGAAAGTGAAAAAAAAACAAAAAAAAACGTAAAAACTCCTTACACACAGGGGAGGGATCACAAATAGTCCTGGGCAAAAAAAAAAGGGTGCTCAATAGATAACTTGATAACAGATATGTGTCATACTCCTAAAAGAAGAACAGAAATCCCATTTTGGAAAAATAATCACTAGAGATACAAGGTAGGGTTTGGCTGCCATGGAAAGAGAGCAAATCGCTGAAGAAACTTTATGAACTGGTCCCATGGATACAGGGTGTTCCTAGGAGACTGAGCTCTCACCCACACATCCACCCCAAGCACCCAAAAGTAGAATAGGAAGTACTGAGTAATCAGCAACAACAGTCTACTACTAACAAAGAACAAAAGTGTGACTAGAGATTCCTTTTGATATACAGGCATGCAGTGAAGGCCAATAGATGAGGTAGAGTGCTGATACTTTCCGTTACCACACCAACTACAAAAATAAGCCTAGAGAATTACAAAGCTGGTGATTCACTGAAGGTAACAACAGCAATTGCAAAACCAAACACCAACTCGTAACTATGAAGGTTGGAATCAACCCTCATACTAACGGCCTAGCATCCTAGCATAAGAAAAGCTATGATCAATTCAGGACACGAATGTTACTTACCTCAGTCTCTAATCCTTTATGTATGACACCTAGCCCTCAATGAAAAATTTAGTGACACATACAAAAGCAAGGGTGCTAGTGGTGAGGTACACTGTGAAGAGATAAAACATTCAACAGCGGCAGAGTTCGAGAAAGCGCACAGGTGGAACGAGCACACAGGAAATTTAAATTAATTATGATTAATGAGCTAAAGACTCTAGTAATGAGGTGGAAAATAAGGCATAAACACGTGGGGGATTTCACTGGGAGGACCCGGAGTATAAGAAACAATTAAATGGAAATGCTACTAAGAGCAAAAATAAAAGCAACATCAGCAGTAAAATGGTAACTGATGATTAATGCCATTGTGGGCATCAGTTAACCTTACATATCTGAGGAAAGGATGAGTAAACTAGGACATAGGTAAACGGAAATCATCTCAAATGAAATTCTTTAAACAAAGAGTATAAATAGTATAAAACAAAGAGTATAAAAATTAAAAACAGCAGCTGCTGTAATAGTTGTAAGACAAAATCAAACATTGCAAAATACATATAAATGGAATTACAGAACAACAGGAAAAAGACCAGATAAATATTTGAAGAGATAATTGCTGAGAATTCTCAAAAATATTTTAAAAATAACAAGACAGATATACAAGAATCTCAGAGAACTCCAAGCAGGATAAATGGAAAAAGAAATAATAAAAAAAATCAGAATACTCCCAGATCTGTAAGCATAATTTTCAAACTGCTCAAAACCAAAGATAAACAGAACATCTTGAATGAAACCAGAAAATAAAGAAAATATATAAGTATCTCATGTACTCCATACATATACACAAAAATTAACAATTAAATAAAAATTTAAACAAATAAATAAATATTATTTGACAATTAAAAAGCATAAAGAAATACACATGGAAGAGGAACAAGAGAAGACTTTAAGCACATTGCTTGTCAGACACCAAAAATCCAGAAGACAATGGGATGAGACCTTCTAAAAACCAAAACACTGCCTATGTAAATTCTGAAAGCAGCAAAAGTCTTTCAAAAATGAAAGAGAAAGCACATATTTTTTCTAAAACAATCTGAAAGATTTCATTGCTGTCAAAACTACCCAACAAAATATTTTAAAAGGTACTCTCTGAAAAAGAAGTATGATATAATATGCAAGCAGGTGTCTGCATAAAGAAATCTCTCTCTACATATATATATATATATATATATATATATATATATATATATATATATATTTGAAATGGCTGATATGGAAGGAAATAGACAGAAATTCAGGAGCAAGGTGGCAGAATAGAAGGCTCTATTGATCATACCCTGACAAGGACATCAAGTGAACAGCTATCTACAAAGAAAAAACATCTTTCTAAGAGCCAAAATCAGGTGAGCACTCAAAGCACCTGGTTTTAACTTCCTATCGCTGACAGAGGCACTGAGAGATAGAAAAGACAGTCTTGAATCATAAATGCCCCTCCTCTCCACACCCCCAGCAGCTATCAGCACGATACAGAGAGCATCCCTTGGACACTGAGGGCAGAGAGAACACAGTAAGTGTGAGGCATGGAACTCAGTGCTGTCCTGTTAGAGCAGAAAGAAAAACCAGACCAAACTCAGCTGATGCCTGCCTTGGAGGGAGCATTTAAACTAGCCCTAGCTGGAGGGAAATTGACATTTCCAACTCTCCAAACCTGAGTTCCTGCAAACCCGGTGACCTACTAACTAAAGAGCCCTTGGGCCCTGAATAATCAGCAGCAATACTCAGCTACTGAATCAAGGGCCATGGGTGAGCCTCTGAGAATTGCTGGCTTCAGGGGAGTCTCAGCATATTAGCAGCTGTGGTAGCTATGGGGCAGAATTCCTTCTGCTTGAGAAAAGCAGAAGGAAAAGTAAAGGCCACTGTCTTGCACTTTAGGTACCAGCACAGCCACAGGGAAGTAGAGCACCAAGTGGATTCTTGGGGTCTGCAATTCCAGGACTTGACTCTTGGATGGCATTTCTGGACCTGCCCTGGACAAGAGCAGAGGCCACTGCCCTGAAGAGTGAGTCTCAAGCCAGGAAGCATTCACCACAAGCTGACTTGAGAACCTTGGGCCTAAAGGGACCATCAGCAGTAGTCTGGCAGCACTCCCCATGGCTGTGCTGGTGGTGGCTATGGGGTGAGATTTCTCTGCCCTTGGAAGGGGGCAGGAAGAGTGGGAAGGAATGCATTTTCTAGTTTGAGTGCCAGTTCAGCCACGATAAAACATAACACCAGGTGGACTTGTGAGGTTTTTGATTCTAGTCCCTAACTCCCAGTCAGTATCTCTGGACCTGTTCAGGACTGGAGGAACTCTCTGCTCCAAAGGGAAGGACACAGACGTAGCTGGCTTTACCACTTTCTGATCCTAGAGCCCCAAGGCCTTGAGCCAACATAGGCATTAGCCAAGGAGTTGGTTATAGCATGCCTTGGGCAAAATCCAGTGTTGTGCTAGCTTCAGTCTGACCCAGCACAGTCGTACTTTTGGTAGCCACAAGAGTGCTTGTTGTCACTCCAGCCACAGCCTTAGGTGGCTAAAAACAAAAAGAGAGACTATGTTTGTTTGATAGAAAGTAAGAGAAGAGAACAAACGAGCCTCTACTTAACTGCAATTTTGATTTTCCAAGTTAATATCAGTATGACATATTCCAAGTTGTCATGATGTAAGTCTCCGTGGTATGTGTACTACTCAACTTGGTCAAACTCCCGACAGGTAATGAAATACTATTCAAGGGCTTGTTTAGAATTTTCAGAAACTAATATTTTTAATACTGGTCAGGAATAATTAAATATAGATGACTGTCTGTTTTACATAAAAATACTCTCTTATAGATGCCCACCAAATAATTACTGGCGACTACTATGAAACTCTTTGTTTTCTAGGTCTTTTACAAATCTAAATAAAATATAATGCATGTTTCAACCCTTAGAGAACTTACAAAGATAAATTAAATGAAATCATCAGTAAGCAATTTAATAGTAACTGAATTTAGTTAGGAATAGGAAAATGAAATGGAGATATTCCTGTGGAGATACTATAGTTCATTTATATATCATCACATCCACTACGTTAAAAACAATTAACAACGATATATTAAACATCAAGATAACATTCAAAATGACCTATAGAGAAGAAAAACACTGGGCTTGTCTAAAGCAATTAGTGTAGTAATGAAAATAGCTAAGTGTTATTTAAATGTACTTTAACAAGGACTATATCTTATGAATGAAATTTTGAAGTTATCAATTGGAAATTTGCAACTGTAGATTACCAAGTAATATAGAAAAATGACATAAAACAGATATATATGTTGTTACTGCTGTTATTAAAAATGCTTGTATGTAGAATAGACAAATACAATGTTCAAATCATATAGTGAGACCATTATAGTCTCATCAATGTGAATATTTTGTATATGACATGAATAAAATTACTAAATCTTTGAGAAAACATGGCTAACACAATAAGACTTATCAATTTTTTATCCAAATGGAAAAATTATTAGACCTTTGCTCATATACAATAAAAATTTCCATATTCAAAGCCCCAAACGTTATTAGAAAAACTTTGAAAACATTACAATAAATCATACATAGGTAGGTTCACCTTTGTGAATTGGAAAATATTTACTATTAAGTTTGACTATAAGCACATTAAGCAACATTTCCTGAATAAATTGTGATGTCGTATGCTCCAGAATTGGAAAATATATTTCCATACTTACAAAGGCTAACATCTAGCTTCTCCTAGAAATTATTCAATTCAATAAGAATCCAATCTTTTGACTGGATAAAAATAAAAATAAGCGAAATATATAAATAGAAAATCCAAAATAGCAGAAACTAAAATGGTACAACTCCAATAATCATTGAAATAAAATAACATTTCATGACATAATATTAGCAGAAAGAAAAAAAATTGTAGGCATAAAGAATTGGGAAAAAAGAAAAATATCAAACAATTTTTATCAAGGTACATATTGGTGTCAACATTTTAGAAGGAAAATTCTAATATTTAAAACTGTGAATACGTGTATATATTACTACAGACCACTGCAATTTCATCGTTTTCCAGGTGACAGTCCACATCTAGGAAAGGTTTTTGTATCAATATTTTTTGTAATATTATCAAAAATTTGCAAACAAATGTAAATACAATTTGTTATAGTCTAACAAAGGAAATTACAAAGGCATTGATGTGAATTAACATCATTGATCAGAATAGATTGATGCTGAAATATTTTGAAGATATCCGATAATTGAATGTAACTCGTGGACCTAAATTTCATATTAGAATAGGGAAAATGCTACAGGGACATTAGTAAGAATGTGGGCAAAAACCTGAAATATGGGCTGTGGATGCGATAATAATCTTACATTGATACTGAATATCCTAAATTCGATAATCGTACTTTGGGATGGAAGGAGGGCTTGTATTCTCAAGAAATATATACACATTAAATTATTTAGAGAAAATGGTCATAATATTTTAAGTTTGGCCCAAACTATTTGGAAAATAAATTAATGTACAAGCATACCATTTTATATTGCAGACTGCCTTATTGAAATTTGCAGGTAGATATTGTCTTTTTACATATTGAAAGTTTGTGGCAACCCTGTTTCAGTCAATTCTGTTGGCACCATTTCTCCAAAGCACATGCTCACTTTCTCACTCTGTCATATTTTGGTACTTCTTGAAATATTTTAAACATTTTCATTATTATTATATATGTTATGGCGATCTATAATCAATGATCTTTGCTGTTACTATTATAATTGTTTTGGGACACCACAAATCCAGGCACATATAAGACAGCAAACTTAATCAATAAATGTTCTGTGTTTAATGACCACTCCACCTGTTTCCCATCTGTGTCCCTCTCCTGAGGCCTTTGTATTATCTCAGACACAACAATATTAAAATCAGGAAAATTAATAATACTAAAAGAGCCTTTAAGTGCTCAGATGAAAGGAAAAGTCACGTTTCTCTGACTTTAAATAAAAACTAGACATGATTAAGCTTATTGAGAAAGGCATGTTGAAAGCCACAAGAGATTGAAAACTAGGCTTTTGGTGCCAATTAGCCAAGTTGAGAATGCAAAGGAAAAATTATTGAAGGAAATTGAAAGTGCTACTCCACTGAACAGCCTTATTGCTGATATGGCAAGAGTTAGTGATCTGAATAGATCAAATCAGCTGCAACATTCCCTTAAGCCAAAACCTAATCCAGAGTGAGCCTTTAACTCTCTATATTCCTATGAAGACCGAGAGAGGTAAGGAAGTTGTAGAAGAAAAGTTTAAAGGTATTTGAACTTTTGATTGTGTAGGAGGTTGGTGCCCACACAATCCCTAGATACTTGATTGTGTACCATGTATCACAAATATCTACTGTATCTACTATATTTTACACGTATCAAAGCAACAATGCAATTTATTTAATAATTTATCAAATACTTTGTGTCTTCTATAAACCAGGTGGTTACAAATACAATGGCAAACAAAACTGGCAAGATCCCTGCTAATAAATAAGTGAATAAACACACTAGTAGCAACAAATACGGTAAGAAATAACAAGATATTTTAAAATCATAAGCTGGGTGCAGTGGGTCATGCCTGTGATGCCAGCATTTTTGGGAGTCCTAGGTGGGAGGGTCGCTTAAGCCCAGGAGTTCAAGACCAGCCTGGGCAATATGATGAGACCATGTCTCAACTTTTTATTTAAAAAAAAAAAAAATTAAATTAAAATAAAAAAAGGTTGTAAGAGTTTGGTTCATGAGATGCCATCTTCATAACATAAAAGTGCAAGGTGAGGCAGCAAGTGCTGACGGAGAAGACGCAGCAAGTTATCCAGAATATCCAGCCAAAATAATCGATGAAGGGAAGTACCCAAAAAAATAGATTTTCAATGTAGATGAAACAGCCTTATAATTGGAATAAGATGCCATATGATACTTTCAAAGAGACAGTGAAGAAGTGAATGCCTGCCTTCAAAGGACAAGTTGACTTTCTTGTTGGGTGCCAATGAGTTTAAAGCCGTTGCTCATTTACCTAGGCTGAAAATCCTAGGGCCTTTAAGAATTATGTTAAATTTACTCTTCATCTGCTCTCTACATGGAACAACAAAGCCTGGATGACAGCACATCTGTTTAACAGCAGGATTTACTGAAATTTAAATCTACTGTTTGAGAGCTACTGCTTAGAGGACAAGATTCTTTTCAAAAGATTACTGCTCATTGACAATGCACCTAATCCCCTAAGAGTTCTGATTAAGGTGTATGCAGATATTAACACTGTTTTCATGCCTGCTGACACAAGTTCTATTCTGTGGCTAATGGATCAAGCAGTAATTTTGACTTTCAAGTCTTATCATCTAAGAAAGACTTTTCCTAAGGCTGTATCTGCCACAGAGAGTGAATGTACTGGGAAACCAAAACATTTATGTGACACTATATGGCTCTATTTGCTTTACTGTGGTGATATGGATCCAAATCCACAATATCTCTCAGGAGAGAGAGAGAGAGTGTGTGTGTGTGTGCGCACATGTGTAGAAAAAGAATAAATTATAAGACCACTGTGATAAAATGGTAAAAATTGGTCAATCAGTAGAAAGTTTTTTTAAATATAAACAATGACTAAGAATTGTGAAATACATTGAATAAAATGCAGTTTTATCCAATAAAAACATGTATTTAATCATTGTTTATAAACGTATATACAGTTATAAGGATTTTATACATAGGATTTTATACATGGAATTTTAAAAAGCAAGTTTATGATTATTTTAGCTCTGAATATAGAGCATATAACTTTATGTCTAAGCTTATTTATTTAGAAATTGTTGATTATGTAATTCATACTATAATCTAATAAAATTATTTCTCCTTCATTCTAGTCTCTAAACCAATAAAAAATGAAGGAAAAGAAAGCAAATTAGCAACAGGAATGAAAAAATATAATTTTAATCATTTTTTTAAACCCCCTTTATTCCTCAAGCACAGTGTGCATGAAGATAGGCTGCCAAGTCCCGTGAACATTAGATCAGACAGAATGGATATCGGAGTACCCAAACCCCAGCCAGATCTTGCATAGCACAGCGTTTTCCAAATTAGGAAACAGACTGGGAGGTAAAAACACCATGCTTGAAACACAATTGCACTGACCCTGGGAGCCTCCCTAAATGACATCTGAAACCATGGAACAGCAGATGAATTATTCCCAGAGGAGACCAACAGGCTTGCTTTGCAAGTTACAGCCTATTAAGGACAGAGACTTATGTAAAACACTGTTGTCAGCGAATTGCTACAATGTACCCAAACGTGCACACGAACACACACACACACACACAGGCACACAGGCACATCTTGACACAAGAGCTTCAGAGTAAGTCACAGTAACGTCTTAATAACCTGAATTACTTGCTCTTTTCTAAATTATTCTGCCACAAATGATGGTTCAGGAAGACATCTATGCACATAAAGAAGAATACAAATTAGGTCAGCATTTCAAATATGGATAAAATACTGTGGTAAAGGATATTTAAAGTAAACCTAGAACCTAAGAAACATTTTTTTTGCTATGAGTAGGTAAACATGGTAATTAAAAAGTACTCAAAAACATGCATTAAAAAATCTCGAAAGAGTGTGCTCTACATATCTAGATGCTGAGTTCAAATTATAAGGATTAATGAACAAAGTTTAACACAAGAAAATAAAAATTAACTTGGCTGATCTAAAAAAAGATGTAAAATGAATAATAAAGTCATAACATAAATAAATACCACAGAAAACGAATCAAAATTGAGTAACAAATGAAAACCCGGCACAGTGAATGCGACATTGTAAATTTAAGAAAAAAAGTAATCAGCTATCTCTGTGCTCCAAAAGAAATTATTCAAGTATAAGCTTGAGCCAAAGGGAAAAGAGTGCATATTTTAAAAATAATTACCTGTGTAAATAAAAATATTTTATATAGTAAATTATAAAGTTATTAAAATATTGCAATATTTTAAAATTAATTCTGAAACTAAATGTAGTTCTCATGCCAATTCTAGCATATGTATTGATATAATAGTCTTAAATTGTTTAATCACACAGCAAAACTATATGCTACATGCCAAAGTTACACCTAAAAGAAAAATCTTTGAAATAATTGAAAATTTTTTAAAAATGGAAATCTCAATAGCAAACAAATACAATACTAATGAATGATAATGTTAACAACAGGAACTTTAAATTCTAAGGAAAGTCATTAAATGAGAAAGGAAATGGCCCTATACTTGTTGAAATTCACAAGAAATATCCTATAGTCACGAATATGCTTGTATTAAACAACAGTATAAACATTCATAAAGCAAAGACTACAGAGAATATAAGAAAAATTATGCTTCAGCTTTTATTGGTTAATGCTAATGTAAAGAAAGTATTCAGTAATAATTTAGGGAATCTAGTCAATGTAATAAATTAACGAGATGTCATTGCTACTATCAAGGACTTTACATAGGAAGCACCTCTTTTCCAAATGCACATGCAACAATCACAACTTAAAATATATTATATATTAATAATAATGAAAAGGAAAGGAAATGTTGTGATAAATACAATGACTACATAAAAACTGTAATTAGCATACTAATCTTTTAAAAATAGTGAAGAAGTGCACACACACATCCACCCCTCACAGAAATGCTAAAGTATATATGCATATTTCTTCAAACATAATCTTTACACGAAGACAAAATAAAAATTGAAAGTGCAAACTATTTTGAAAATAGCAGTCATTAAATTACTATATATCAGAATATCTGTGAATGGATAGTAATAGAAAAATATACAGATATAAATGTTTTTATTAATGACATACTAATACTGAATGAAATAAGATTCTAAAACTAGAATTTCTCAGTTACAAATGTTAAAAACTATAAAAAGAATAAGTTTGTAAAAGTCAAATGATAAGTTAACGAAGAAAATATTATGGAACAAACTAAATGTAATAAGCGATATTTGGAAGAGAACAAAGGAACAGTAAAATCACTACGATTAGCAAAATCTAGATTATAAGGGAAGAAAAATAACACAAAATATGAAAATAAGAAAAGACGGTGGTGGTAAAATAATCAAGTTTATAAAGTGAACAAAAGAACAAAGGGAAAGTTTTCACTTTTCCACTCGGATCCACTTTGCAGTGACTGCCTTGCATCCTTAAAAATGCTTACACGAACAGATCAGACTCTACATGTTGTTTGCTCATTTATTTTCAGTTAACAAAATATAGTCAACATTTTATGTCTACATGTACAGACACTTTTATTCCTTCTTTGCATCTGAGTATTTTAGCATGTGAACATAAATGATTCATTTAACACTTTCTCAATGACTATTTTGGTTTTTCTTGTTTTTTCTTCACAATTATAAAATATGCAGAAATGATCATCTCTGTTTACATTTTCCTGTGTAAATATTTCTGAAAGATAGCTAGCTAGAAGATGAATCATGAGATAGACAGTCACGCATGTTTAAATTTTGTTTTCTCCATTATTTAGTTCAAACTGTATATTTTGTAGGAGTATGTGAGAATGCCAAATTCCCTAAAGCCAATAATATACATTAACAATAGTTTAAATTCTTGCAATCTGAATACTTTAAACATATTTCATTATTTTTTAAATTTGCATTTACCTGGTTACCAATTACATTAAATATTATATATGTAAAATGTGTAAGGATATATGATATATAATGTGGCAAAAGAATATAAATCGACATTATGTGCAAACTAATACAGACTGCAAGTCTGCAAAATTTGGACAAAGAGCTTTATTACAAAATTCAGTAAAGGCATCATAATACAAATTTCCTTTTAGCTACAGTGTGAAGAAACTATTTGCATTTTTGTAGGAAAGAAGAGTGTAGGAAAGTTCACACTAGATGTTTTGGGGAAAAGGAATGACTATAATGTTAAAATCATATTACATATTTTCCATTTTACCAATATGGCTTTATATTGCTAATTCCCTGAACCTAAAAGGCTGATATTGTTACATTTCAAAATGGAAAATTGTAAAATATTTTAAGGTAACTTATTACTTTTGTGATACATATTTTTACAAAAGTAAAATAATTAGGAATGCTGTGGGATTTCTACTAATTCCAATAGTACAATCCCTTCTATTTTTTTTCATTAATTTGATGATCTTGAATATTGTTTTATCTTTGGCATACAAATTTGAGGTCAGCTAATTAAAGACTTTAACAACTACTCTGTGTTAAAGAAGGAATTTTATAATCATTTCAAAATTGGCTTCAAAATACATTTGGAAAACTTTATCACAGAAGAGGTCAGTCTCAACCCAATTTTGATTCAACACTTCAGGTCAAATATGCATTTTAATTAGGATATACATTGAAATTTGAATTGAATGTTTTTAACTAATTTTAACCATATGTATCAATATAAACAGTAAGAAAACTTTTGCATATAAATTATACACAGGAGAAAACAAAAAATTGTTATATATTTATTTTCCCTTAAAATTAAACTAATGTAAGTTTTCATATGTTTAATGTTATTAATTTCAACATTCCAAAAGAGGTTTTTGTATTGGTATGCTATGAGCACCTTTATGTATTCAGAAATCTATACCTAGTAGGTCATCAGGAAAAACTGTAATACTTATATAATAAACAGTCACATAAATGACATGAACAATACCATTGAGTTATATATTAGACATTATTATTTTGTTATATTGACTTTCTTAAGATGTATTCCATGATTATGGAAAATAATGCTGTCATGTAAATTCATTTCTATAGTTGGCAAACAGATATACACTTTACGGACTTCTAGATTATCACAATTTTTCTACAGAGACTTGTTTCATATCTATTAGAAAATCCATTAAAGCTGTAATCAATTCTCTTTAAGTAAATATAACAAAAATAGAATATTTACAGTCATTATGACACATTATAAGATATGCTTTGAAAAGACTTATAAAATTATTTTCTGTCGGGTACTACCTATTAGTTTTCTGTTTTTCGATCTTAATGTCAGACTGTGCTAGTATTAAAAATAAACCTTTATCACTAAATATAATAGTAGTATCACAACGTTATAATATTATGATGCCTTAGATATTAATAGAAGTCTCAGGCTCACTGTCCTTTGGTAATTCAAGAGCAGGCACTAGTTTATTATTTTCATTAAATCTAATAGATCTATTTTCCAAAATGACCATTTGCTAGGCAGTGTTTCCAAATTGGAAGGGTAAGTCTAGGTTTCAGTTTGACATCAGGAGATGTTGAAAGAGTTATCCTTTTTTTGAAATATAATAAATTCCAAGTAATGAACACAAATTTTCTTATTACTTAAATTAACTAAGCAAAGGAAGAACCATGTTGCAGATACTTGGAGATATTCTGCATTCACCAGCAAAGCAAATGAGCCACAGTAATTATAGAGATGCCATGAACACATGATTACAAATTACAAAACCTTCTAACACGCAAGTATTTATTTGAAACATTTCAATGAAAAACTATTTAGCTAGGTGGTGATAAACAACATTCTAGTTTTAAAATTACACAAAGCTAACTGAACGGGTAAGCTTTTCTTTTTCACCCTGTCCAGTTCCTTTTAATTTTAAACAGATTAGAAGGAAAAAAAAAAAGAGGAATATGTGTAAGTTAAACATATTTTCATGGAGAGAGCAGGAACCTAGGGGACCATTAATTCACGTTATGTATTTCTCCAATTATTACATATTCTGTACCAAAGATGCATTTTTAATTTTGAAAAAAATATATAAAAAAGATAAAGTATTTTCAATCAATAATTAAAACTTCGATATCAAAAGCTGTGCATAACTTTTTAAATAATCTAGTCTAAATTCTCCTACATGGAGAATCATTTACAATGCATGCTTGTAAGTCACTCATATATCACTTGATTAGTTTTATAAACAGTACTGACTTTCTATGGAGGTAGTCCATTGTTAGATACATCTCCTAGTTTCAATATATTTTCCAGTGTTTTGCCTAAATATGCTTCTCATTGATTTTAAGTTTTATTCTTCCCTAGGACTAATCTTCAAGTTCATATCAAGGGACATCATGGGAAAATTAATAAACATCGTTTTCTCTGAATAAATGTATTTCCATGTTTGATTTCGTAGTTGAGTTTAATTATAGACCCTGTTGTCATTCTGCATTTCTTCCAATATAGTTTATAAACATCTATTATAAGATACATTACTTCAAATTTTATAAAATACTCTAGTTGTGATTTGACAAGTAGGTATTCTTCAATTTTCACGTATAAAAACGTCTCTTTTTCAGTAAGTAATTGCAAGACTAACAAGTGCAAATGCTGTGAAGTAATTGAAAAGATCATCTCTGTCTGTAATACTGCATTCTGTTAGCAGTTGATTGTTTTGGAGGCAACTACTGAAAGGAAGATGCATCTGTTACCTTCAATCTTGCTCAAAATCTGACTTTGAACATTTTAATATATCTTTGTCTTTCAAGGGGAAGAAAGCATTTATTAGTGGAGACGGATACTTTACAACAGGAGGAAATGAATATAGGCTAATTTTAATCAAGGATATCTGATTAGAAGAGAAAGGGTCATCAATTTTTATCTAATAAATTTTCATATTTTTATAAAATATGAATCAAATCAGTGCATGTTCACTAGTGGAAGCAAGAAATCTATATAGCAAATATCATTGTTACAGTATTCAGTACAAAGTCTGCAGTGTAGTAAGTGGCTCAAAATGGGGTTAACTGTGATGGAAGGGTTCTGTGCCTGGGTTCCAGAGATTGCTGTAAAGTGTTCATAGACAGAATTTTGGATAACTTTACATTAAAAACAGGAAAAATAATAGCTTTAGTTTCATTAATTTCTAACTGAATTTTAGCATTTACTTGAAGTTGAAATGCGAGAACTCACATTAGTATCAGTGTTAACTATTAATTGCCACCAGTAGAATCACAAACTTTTAGATCATGTGATTTATTGTATCTCAATATATCATGCATGCACACTCCTTTTAAAATATAGTACTTTGTTTCACTGCGATAATAAAGTAGTATAGATATCCATGAAGCCCAATTTAAAAAGTAATATTTTGATAACTGTGAAACTTGTTTCCTTGAAACACTACATGTAATTTTTTAAATTTTGTGCATTTATTTGAGTAAGAGTCCATGGCTTCACTAGACTTTAAAGGACCAATGCCTCATAAAGTTTAAAAATCTTTCTTGTGGGCCAGGTGCGGTGGCTCAGGCCTGTAATCCCAGCACTTTGGGAGGCCGAGGCGGGCAGATCACGAGGTCAGGAGATCAAGACCATCCTGGCCAACACAGTGAAACCCCGTCTCTACTAAAAATACAAAAAATTAGCCGGGCGTGGTGGCGGGTGCCTGTAGTCCCAGCTACTCAGGAGGCTGAGGCAGGAGAATGGCGTGAACCCGGGAGGCGGAGCTTGCAGTGAGCCGAGATCGCGCCACTGCACTCCAGCCTGGGCGACAGAGCGAGACTCCTTCAAAAAAACGAAAAAAAAAAAAAAATATATATATATATATATACACACATACTTCTTGTGAAGTATTTAACACCAAGTATACAAACCAATAAATATAGCTCTAAATCCTACCTACTGCCTAATACTTAGTCAAAATGTCATATTTTCCACAATACTTACCCTGACCCAAATTTCTTTCCTTGGAACTTCGAAATTGTTTAGAAAGAAACAGCGATAGAGAGAAGAATGCTTAATATCTACTCTCAGTCTTAAAAAGAAAAAAAAAAAAAAGACTTTATTTTTTAGAAAAGTTTTGGATTCACAGCAAAATTGAGCAGAAAATACAGATTTTCCCATATATGGCCTGCCCCCACTCAGGAACCATCTCCTCCACCGTCAGCTTCCCTCACCAGAAGAGTGCATGGGTTACAATCTGTGAACCCAAATTGACACATCACCCAAAGTCCATAGTTTAGGATAGGGTTTACTCTTTGTGTTGTACATACTCTGAGTTTTGACAAAGGTATAATAATGTCTACGCACTATTACAGCATCACAGAGAATAATTTTCCTGCCGCCCCCAAAATCCTCTGTGCTCTAGCTTTCCATCCCCCCCTCCATCAAAACCCTGAAAAATCCTGATCTTTTTAATGTCCGTATAGTTTTGCCTTTTCCAGAATGTCATATGTTGGAATGATACAGTATGTAGCATTTCCACATTAGCTTTCTATTTAGTAATATACATTTACGGTTCTTTCATGTCTACTCATGATGTGATAGCTCGTGTCTTTTTAGTGATTGACAATATTTCCTTGTCTGGATGAGGTACAGTTTATCCGTTTGCTCACTAAAGGACATCCTGGTTGCGTCTAACTTTCGCCAATTATAAATAAAGCTTTACACACATCTGTATGCCACTTTTTATGTAGACATAATTTTTCAATTCCTTTGGGAAACACCAGCTAGCATTATCGGTGGATCATATTACAAGAGTCCCTTTAGTTTTGTAATAAAACACTAAGGCATTTTCCAAAGCGATTGCACTATTTTGCATTTCCATCAGCAATGCATGAGAGTTTCTTTGGCTCTACATCCTCACTAGCACTTCCTACTGTCAGTGTTTTGAATTTTGGCTGTTCTAGTAGGTGGAATTCAATCTCATTATTGTTCAAATTTATAGTTCCCTCAGGGCATATCATATTGAGCATTTTTTTTTTTTTTTTTTTTACAATCTATCTCCTTTTATCATGCTATGCTTCATTGCACTTCTCAGATATTGCATTTTTACTTTATTTTATTTTAGGTTCTGGGGTACATGTGCAGATGTGCAGGTATGTTACATAGTTAACACATGCCACGGTGGTTTGCTGCACCTATCAACCCATCACCTAGGTATTAAGCCTGGTGTGCATTAGCTGTTTTTCCTGAAACTTTTCTCTCCCCCACCCTCCCTTGACATGCCCCAGTGTGTGTTGTTCTCCTCCCTGTGTCCATGGGTTCTCATTGTTCAGTTCCTATAAGTGAGAACATGCTGTGTTTGGTTTTCTGTTCCCGTGTCAGTTTGCTGAGGATAATGGCTTCCAGCCTCATCCATGTCCCTGCAAATGACTTGATCTTGTTCCTTTTTATGACCGCATAGTATTCCATGGTGTGTATGTATCACATTTGCTTTCTCTAGTCTATCATTGATGAGCATTTGGGTTGATTCCATGTCTTTACTATTGTGAATAGTGCTTCAATGAACATATGTCTGCATGTATATTTATAATATAATGATTTGTATTCCTTTGGGTATATACCCAATAATGAAATTGCTGGGTCAAATGGTATTTCTAGTTCTAAATCTTTGAGGAATTACCACACTGTCTTCCACAATGGATGAACTAATTTCCATTCCCACTAACAGTGTAAAAGTGTTCCTATCTCTCCATAACCTTGTCAGCATCTTATTGTTTCTTGACGTTTTAATAATCACTATTCTGAATGGCATGAGATGGCATCTCACTGTGGTTTTGACTTGCATTTCTCTAATGATCAGTGATGTTGATCTTTTTTTTCATGTTTGTTAGCTGCATTTATGTCTTCTTTTGACAAGTGTCTATTTTCATATGCTTATTTGTCATCTGTAAATCTTCTTTGATGGGTGCATGTCCAGGTCTTTGCTTATTTTTAAATTGAGTGTTCATTTTCTTATTGTTGTGTTTTAAGCATTCTTTGTATATTTTGAATGAGTGCTTTATCAGATATGTCTTTTGCAAGTATCTTCTCCCAGTGTGTGGCTTCTCATCTCATTCTCTTCACAGTGTTTTCCACAGCACAGAAGTTTTTATTTCTAAGTAGATCTTATCGACCACTTCTTCCACGGACGATGCCCTTCGTGTTCTATCTAAAAAGTCATTTCCAAACACAGGATCATCTATATTTTTCTATGTTGTCTTCTAAAAGTTTTATGGTTTTGCATTTAGGTTTTGATCCATTTTGAGTTCATCTTTATGCAGGGTCTAAGCCTTTTTGAAACAGCTATACTTTCTCTTTCTGTCAATCACATTTTTCAGCAAGTTTTGAATACCTAGTAAATGTAGTAGTAGGTAAATTAAAATATACCAGTGCATGTTATGCATCTCCTTTACACTCTCTTGTTTCTGCTTCTCCGTTATTAAAACCCACTTTGAGTGTGGGTTGAAAGGGGCAGGAGGTTGTGAGCAGAGAATGAAAGAATGCTAACTTAGTACAGCTCTATGTTATTCCTGTGAGATGCATCTCAGAAATATCCAGAAAAGGCTGTAAATTTTTTTTTCCAGACTGAGTCTCGTTCTGTCACCCAGGCTAGAGTGCAGTGGCATGATCCTGGCTCACTGCAACCTCTGCCTCCCAGATTCAAGCCATTCTCCTGCCTTAGTCTCCCCAGTAGCTGGGATTACAGGCATGTGCCACCAGGGCTGGATAATTTTTTTTTATTTTTAGTAGAGATGAGTTGCACCATGTTGGCCTGGTTGGTCTCGAACTCCTGACCTCAAATGATCCACTTGCCTTGGCCTCCCAAAGTGCTGGGATTACAGTCTTGAGCCACTGCGCCCAGCCTTGTCAAATTTAAACATGGACTTTATTGTATGAATGTGGCTAAATCTAGTTGATCAGAATTAACTTTTTTGTCTTTTCCTTTGTGTTTTTAAATAACAAGCCAAAAAGACTTTCAGTGCTTCTAGACTACTGCCATAAATAAAAACTTAAAAGAAAAGCAGGTTGAAGAAGATATAGTGAATATTGTCCTGGATACATCAGATTTAATTGACAGAAATTCATTGATAAGTATAATTTGAAAGAAACACGGTGAATTTATCATGAGTGATTGATTCTCCTACCTGATGGACAGTTTCACACAGTTACACACACGCACATATTTGGGTTTAAGTAATAAATGTGCCCCCAAACCTACAGTCCCTTTAGAATATATTCCTGTACCTTATTGATCTTCACTGGATTTCTTCTTCATGTATCATATATTAAATAATTTCTTAGTTTTCTTGAATTTGGTATGTATATGTATTTTCCTTATACTTACTTTCCTGTCATTCCTATAAAGGAAGGGTAAGATCCAGTTATTACTCTAGCACTTTAAAACTGGAAGTTAATGATAGTGGAGCAATCTTTGTTATTTTAGAAACATGTGCACAAAATTCTGTAATCTTTGACTATCTTCATTGCATGTATTATTAATCACTTTCCCATATAATATTTTAATAACATGTATTTAAATCAAGAGTTTATCCTCAAATATATAATCAAATTACAGTAGGGCAAATATACCAGTGGTGAATTCTGTAGATTTTGTAGATCTTGCTCTCCAAAGTAAGTGGTAAAACCTCAGGGGAAGAGCTTCCCTAAACTGGTTGCAGCCCACGGTATTCTCGACCAGGTCTGCCATGATGGAAGAGAAAGTGTGTGCTGAATAAGCGATACATTTGATATCTAATCAGATCCATATTTAAGCACATCTCAAAAGAAAAAAATCATAAAGTCAAACATGAAAAGGAAACACTTTCACAAACAAGAATTGTAAGGTTTTGTTAATTTGTATTTGCCAAAAACAAAAACAAAACATAGGTCATATATATGGAAATTGATTCTGTGAAAGAAGAGGAAGGGAGAAAAATCTGGATTCTGTTGAATTTATCACTGAGAGTCCACACGCCAGAGATTATAAATTAATCATGCTTGCTTAATAAACTGTATATAGTATTATTTCTTAGGTTAGTTGTCTAAAATCTGGACTTAACATTTCACTAAATCATGTTAAAATGATAGCAATTAATTGGAATAATATAGATAAAAGTATTAGAATAATGCATTAGAAAAGCATCCAATGAAAACATTGCACATAACTAATTACTTGTAACTCACTTGCCCACCACCCATATCTTTCCACTTTTAGGTTCCCAGAGTTTCTTCTTTCGATGATGAATTGAGGAATACTTTGGGGAGGGGAGAACCAGTATATCTAAAAGGTCATTGTGGCAGTTACTCTGTTTTCAACTAGAAATTTGGTTTGGATGTAGTGGCTTTGAAATGGGCTCACTTATTTTAATGAAGATAATTGTATTCTAGGGTGGAAGAGGTCAAGTTGCAACAGTGCCTGCCAGAGAAAACATGAGTGACAACGGTTATTAAGATAGGCACAAGGTCTAAACTGCTAATTAGAGCAACCTGACCCACAGTGGCCTTTGACAACAGCAAATACATTGTCAGGTTCTTGGACGAAAATAAATGACCTGTCATGCAAAGTCTTGCTTAATGACTATTAGACAATAAAGATATCTAGGTCTGGTGAATTAAAATCTAACTTGAGACTTGACTGTCCAAAATAAAGATGTATTGGATTTAAATAAACTCCCATACTTGCATCAATTGCAAATCCCAGAGCTCACTGAATAAAAGTGAAGAAAAATTGCAGATGAATTTCATAATACATTACAAGAATGTGCTCAACTAAATTTCCCCAAGAGTACCAGCAGCCAGATATTCGATATGGGGCAACTACAAAGAAAAAAAGGGAAAAGTACAAACTTCATAGGAATTATTGGACACTGGGCCCAAGCTAATGCTCTTACCTGAAATCAAAATATTTTCTTCATCAGGGTGGGCTTCTGAATGTCAAGTAATAAAGTTTTTACTCACTTCAATTTTCTAGTGTCCCCAGTCATTTCACAAATGTACTTTATGCTTTTCTCCCTCCTCAGTTATAAGGTGTACAGTCATAGCTGTTATATTCAGTACCAGGCACCTAATCTAGGTCTATGAGAATTTGCTTGCCAGTATCTATTAAAAAAAAAATTCTGTTGAGGTTTTTTTTTTTTTTTTTATCAAGACTACCATAAATCTATAGGTCAATTTGAGGAAAATAGACATCTTGACAACACTGTGTCTCCCAACCCATCACATGGCATTTTGTGCCATTTATGATTATCTTTACTTACTCTCAGTAAATTTCAATAGTTTGTATGTACAGATCTTGCACATATTTTTATAAATGTAACTTTAAATGTTTTGAGGATTTTTGCTCTAATATAATGGTATTCTTTATTTCAATTCTCCCTTGTTGTTATATAACACTACATCTGATTATTGTATATTAACACCATGCTCTGCACTAGCTAGGATCATTAGTACAACGGTATATAGAAGGAATATGTGTGGACATCCTTTCCTTTTTCAGATGCTGTTGGAAAAGCATTTAGTCTTGAACTGTTTGCTTAAGCATAATTTTGTTTGGGGTTGGCATAGATTTTCTTTATTTTTAAACCATTTTGAATAAGTTCTAATACATCTCTATTTTTCTGAGATGTCTTATAAATTCGTATTGATTATGATAATATTTTTCTGAGTTAAGATAATGATCTTTTTAATTATGTTACTACAATAAATTGAATTAATTAATAACAAATATTAAACCAACCTTATATTTATGAAATAAATCTGTTTGGCAAGCTTTACTTCTCTCTTTCTTTAAAATGTGCAAACCACCATTGTAAATATGCATTTATTTAGATAAAGCAAAATATTTTTGTAAGTCTGAATTAACAAATGTGATAAAGTATAATAAATTAAAATGTTGGTAAACATAGAAAATAAGTATCCTTATTCTTCCAGAGTGCTAATTCTAGTCCAAAAAGAGATAATTAATAACATCAATGCTGACTGATCCTTGAGCTTGTTTATTCAAAAAACTAACTCCACAGTGATTGGATTAAAGCAAGCGCTATAATCCTCCAACTTAGAGAAATGTAACCACTATGGATATTTCAAACACATTGAATGATACTTCATAATTATAAGCAATGAGATTTATATAAGAAAACAAAATTTAAGTGTTAACACACTTATGCCTAGTGTTCCATTATTGGAACGCTAAGCTTGTGGGAGTTATTTATATCTTACTGCTCAAGGTCATCAACAAGGTCTGATTTTCCACAAAAAAAAACTTGCAACCTCTGGCATAAATGGGTTAATAGAGTTCAAAAAGACATATGTACCAATATATGATGTGCAAGATATTTCATTGCACACATAGGAAAAAAACAGAATGGTCTCAAACTCTTTTAAAAAGTCTTCTATTATTTTTATTTTCTCATATTATACATAATATCTGGCCCATATGCTCACTAAATATGAGACACATTTGAATGCTATGACTTAAAATGTAGAATTGTTGGTGTACCTGAAAATCACTTTGGATTTCACTTAAAGTACATGTAAAATATTGTTTTCTTTAATACAGAATAGTATTGATTTAAATATTATTTAGTATCAAATATGATCATCAACTTATTGGTGGGAATTTTGGTCCAGGTGTCTGAATGCTGATTATTTTTACCACAGCACCTAATTTTATTTTTGTAGATACACATATAAGAAATTATGCCCAAAAAAACAAAAAGATCACGCTGGAAAACCTGTCAGTAAAAGAGCAATGAGACCTAACATATATGAGAATTTTAGAGGAAAACCAATCAAAATTCCAACAGATAAACCCCAAACACCATATTCCCAAATGTAGAAATTCTGAATGATCGAAATTTCTAGTCTAAAACCCTTAAAATCGCAATCCTGAAAGATCAAAATCTCAAAAGTAAAATTCTAGAAAAATAATTTTTAAGGCTTTATAAGATACTGGTTTACATTCTTAAAGGTGATTTGCTGGAGAAACATATAAAAACATAACAGAGCACTTCATAGGCCACTATACACAATAAAATAACATGCATATTTTTGCAAGGATAAATACTGTGTATATTAACAACTATGCGGATCCATTCCCCATGAGCACATATATAGACCACAATACTGGTGATCACACTGCTACACCTTTGCATACGTGTCTTCTTATCCTACACTGCACATAATTATTTTTAAACTATTTAGTAATTTAGCTAGCTTCTTCAGGCAAAGGTAGCTTTAATTCATTAAAAGTTCCTGATATGTTATCAGCTGGAAAGAATGTCAATGCCGGCAAATGGCACACTTTTTAATGGAAGTTTTCATTGTTGTCATATTGTATGACCAATCCATTCACCTGAGATTTTTTGCCAAATGAATTGGGCTGAATGGGAAAAAAATAATAAAAATAAAAATAAAAGAAAAGAAACTTCATTGATAACACCTTAAAATTCACTTTTGGAAGCTTTGATTGCATCTGATTCTACATTTGTCATTGTGGTTTCGAGATTCCGTTGAAATTCATTTTTTTCTACATAAAAACAATAACAAAGTAATCTCTTCACCAACATGATGCAACTATTTTGTGATTGCAATTTCTTGGATTTTAGACATTAGAAATTTTAGACTTCAGGAATTTAACCTTTTGGGATTTCAGCATTTGGAAGTATGGCATTTGGAACTGTGTCTTTAGAGATTATGATCCAAACACTTCTAAGAGAATCTAAATATCAATCTAGAAAAGATAGCCATTTAAAGACCAATTGAGAGAGGAAAACTTTCAAGGTAAATAAAAGCAGAATCTTTGAGTACTATTGGCATAGACCATCGCCTTCCAGAGGCACTAAACCCCGGAGCCTGTGTTCATGCAGAGAGGGAAAGACAGATTACACACAGAGAAACTGAATTTGCTAATCTAAACTCAGTCCACAATATGAAACATATTTCTATGCTGAACTCTGCTCTTATGGGTGAAACTGTTTCCCCCAAAAGATGTTGAAGTTGTAACCCTAGTACCTGTAAATCAACCTTACTGCAAATAGTCTTTGCAGATGTTGAAATTAAAATGAGTCCATTAGGGTGGACCCTAATCCAATATCACTGGTGTACTTATAAAAGGGGAAAATTTGGACATAGGGATAGACAAAATGTGAAGACTCAGAAGGAATACCATATGGGATCCAAGAAATGTCCAAGGTTACCAGAAGCTAAGGGAGAAGAACAGAATATTCCTCGCAACCTTTAGAAAGACAAAAAACAAAAACCCTCTATTGGCACCTCAATTTCCATAACCATAAAACAATAAATTTCTTTTGAAGCCACCCTGTCTGTGGTACTACACTGCAGCAACCCCAGGAAACTAATATATCTGAGATAAAATATTGGAAAGTAGCAGCTTAAAATGTTTTTTAGCCACAAGTAACAGAATACGTGAATGCTAATGGCTTACATTTATTTTGCTAACTTAAAAACATGTTTTGGAGACCAGCAGCAACTAAATGTTGTGCAGCAACTCACTGAAGAAATCAATATTCAAGACACTTCTAGCATTAAACTCTACCATTCTCACTGTTGAGACAGTCGCCTGCCTCATGGTGAGAATGACTTACTGTCGATCAGGCTATCATGCAAGATGAAGAGCATATCAAAATAAACCACATTCATCTCTTTTATCTACAAAATAGTAGAATGCATATTATGACCCATTGCCTATAGCTCTGTCATATTGCATCACTACCTAGTAAGGAGCATGAGAAAGCAATTATTTAGGTATTTTAGTCTCTGAAGTGGAGGCAGACCAAAGAGAAATTGCTGGGGAATAGCATTTGGATATCAAACCTCAGTGTCTGCCAAATGGGCTTATGCAGTGGTTATGTATTTTAAGTGTTAATGTCGGGTCATTCACAGAGCACTTAGAGCATAAGCCATCATTTCTGGGCACAACAACATCCAGAATCCAGTGACAGAAAAAAAAAAAAAAAAGAAAGAAAAGAAAAGAAAGAAAGAAAACATTAAGCCCAGACTGGCACACCGCATGAGGTGGAGAAGGCACGATATATAAAGTGTTCATCAACCACTTGAGTATTTTCAGATTCCTCCTTTGCTTCCACACATCTGCACTTCCCTGGGAAATTCTGTTTTGCATGGCTATGCATAAGCAACATAAGAAAGGCATCTGATTAACAAATACCAATTTATTCTTCAGATGCTTCTTATATGAACAACCTCACTCCATGTGTTTTCTCTGTAAAGTGAGGAAGAGCAAGAATTTATTAATATTTGACAAGTGGTAGAAATAAAAATGTCATCCACCAAGATGCTTCCTTGCCAAATAAAACATTGTAGTTATTATTCATTGATATATTAAAATATATTATTCATCCAGCATCATTTTTAAAATTTGTATATTTACCTTTACTTATTGGTAGTTATTTTTACATTTAACTTTACTTAATGAGAGGTAGTTGTTACAAATGCATGTAACACTAGAGAATTCTTATCAAATATTTACAACATTTCTTATATTAGTGGTTAATTAATTCTTCCATTAGTCTACTAAAATAATAGTATTCCTGAATTCTCACTTTATTAAGAGCTAAGTAAAAATTTAAAATATACGTATTCAATATTAAAGTATGATGTAATGAAATAACAATAAGATTTACTTCCTGATTGATGTTTTGCAAATGGACAGAGAAGATAATCTAGAATGTGAAAAATCGAGAAAATGTAATACCAGGTTTTAATTCATTTCTACGATTTTTAAATACATTCAGATGAACAAGAAAATACATATACAAAATGCCTTCAATGTAGTCAAGTTATATTGTTATGTCTAAAACATCACATTGAGGATATCACAATATTGTGATATCCCGCTTGCTCATGTTCCTGGCAGCACGAGAGAGAAGTCGGCTAGGAAAACAGGTGCACCACTCAACTGAACCAGCCAGTTTTAAAGAGAGTGGTCTAAAATTCCCAAGCAATGCCACATGTTACTGGGCACTGCTAGTTGCAAATAGCTTAGAAAATAGTCTTTAAGTTTTGTAAAATGGTGTTTTGAATAAATTTAGGGTTCAGTTACCAAAAAAAAGAATGAGAAAATAGGTACAGGGACCACATTATTCTCACTATTAGAAAAGGCAAGCAGGGTAGGAGGAGATGTATATTTATGGAATAGTAGTTTTGTTGAAATCTTCAGGGGCATTACAAAGAAAACAAAATTACTCACTATGATATATGCTTGGAAGTAGTTAAAACAAGTGTAGTACATAAGACCATCAGATTCAATTGTGCAGATATGAGGGACTAAGAAAACAGACTTTGGTTCATACTGTGGGACTTCATAATGGAGATTCCAGCAAATAAGATTACTGGAATCTTATTTGTATGTATGATCATAAGGTAGGTAATTAGACTAGATGTCTATTCCAACCCCTTATATTTATAACATAAGATTCATGTGGAAATAGTTTAAGGGTAGTAGAAGGGCAATTTTGTGATCACCAAGTCTTCTTGTTGAAACATATCAGTAAATGTTGACTGAGTTTAAAAAATAACCTTTTATAATACTTTATAGAATAATTCTTGTTTTACATGGAAATAGGGAGAAGAAATGTAATAGTTGCCAGTAAAATTATGTCAAAAATAAGAGACATAATTTTAACAACTTGATTTCTACTTTTTTATACAAACTCCTTCACCTCTGATTTAAATATTTTTATTATTTTATTAAAATACTCTATATCATATAAAACATTACTACTATTTTACATTTACAAATTTATTTACATTGCTTTGGTATTTATTTTTCAGAAAATGGATACCATATAAAGTGTTCCTGAAGTTTACATTATTTGTTGAGACATGGATTCAGTCACTAAGCAGGTTTTGTGCATTTTAATTTTTCAAGGTCCTACATCAATGCTGTAAAATGTGTCCATCCCATCCATGATCATCTTTACTAGAACATTCATGATTACTCTAAAAGCAGGCACTATCTATAAAATTGTCTCATTGTAGACTTACCAAACTTCACAGTATATCTTCTACAATAACAAATAATATTCTAATGATTTCAAAACATATACTTTTCAGGAAATAAGAACATGTATCATTATGCATAATTTAAATAACTTTTAATATATCGACAATGTTTGAAAACATCATATGTACCTCTGAAAAGCAAAAATAAATTGAACTAATTTTTTTCAAAGTTAGATTTTATAATGTAAAATTTCATGCTTACCAATGGTAAGAAGCATATATGATGGTGGTTTGGAAATCATCTATTTCACCTCTGTGTTTGTTATGAAACTGTATTTGATGATATCTTTACTAGTTCTACTATGGATTCCTCCCTCAGAAATTGAACAATGCCTTCTTTTCCATACAATTGAACAGGTTTTTAATTTTCATATTTCTGGCAGCTACTTTTTTACAACCATCACCCAATGTACTACATTTTATCCTTATTTCCTTTGCTTCAACTTGCTTCTTTCATTGGAATTCTATTGTTTGCTTGCTTTTTAACGTATGGACTCACACATAAAGAGTTATGTATTTTATTGAATTTATGTTTGGTGTGGATAAGAGACTATCAGCAATTCTAAAGAAATAATCATTTGGAGTATATAATGATACATAACTTTTGCATAAGAAAGAAGAAAATTCAGCTTACCCTACCATTTCCACCATCATGCATATTAAAGAAAAATTTGCTTTATAAGTTTTCAAAGGTAAATTGCTGTTTACATGAGCCACAAAATCTAGGAGAAAGAAATATTGGTCCCAAGTTAAAACTAAGACAACAATATAATATAGAAAGCTACTTTTACATGAAATTCACAGTAAGACATTTAAAAAAATATTCCTCTGTTTCCAGGATTTTCTCTAATCATGTCCCCTGTGGACAGTGATATATAATGTGACTCCTTCTTTATACCCTGGAAACAATAACCAGTTTTCTTTCTTATTCTCTGCATAAATACTAAAATGAAATACAACTTGTAGTTCTAATGTATTCCCCACTTATTTTGAAATAGAAAAAAGGTTAAAATATATCAATCAACTCTGATAATATTGTGCCAGGTTTTCCTTATCCTAAATTAGAGGAGTTTTTCTTTTTGCTAAAACTCTTATCAAAAAAATAAATGTCATTCTATACTAACAAATTGAATTATAATAATGATTTAGAATTTTTTTATATACTTTAAGTTCTAGGGTACATGTACACAATGTGCAGGTTTGTTACATATGTATACATGTGCCACGTTGGTGTGCTGCACCCATTAACTCGTCATTTACATTAGGTACATTTCTTAATGCTATCCCTGCCCCCTCCCCCGACCCCATGACAGGCCCCAATGTGTGATGTTCCCTTTCCTGTGTCCAAATGTTCTCATTGTTCAATTCCCACCTATGAGTGAGAACACGCAGTGTTTGGTTTTTTGTCTTTGCGATAGTTTGCTGAGAATGATAGTTTCCAGCTTCATCCATGTCCCTACAAAGGACAAGAACTCATCCTTTTTCATGGCTGCATAGTATTCTATGGTGTACATGTGCCACATTTTCTTAATCCAGTCTACCACTGATGGACATTTGGGTTGGTTCCAAGTCTTTGCTATTGTAAAAATAGTGCCACAATAAACATTCGTGTGCATGTGTCTTTACAGCAGCACGGTTTATAATCCTTTTGGTATATACCCAGTAATGGGATTGCTGGGTCAAATGGTATTTCTAGCTCTAGATCCTTGAGGAATCGCCACACTGTCTTCCACAATGGTTGAACTAGCTTACAGTCCTACCAACAGTGTAAATGTGCAGTATGGCCAGTTTCACAATATTGATTCTTCCTATCCATGAGCATTTGTTTGTGTCCTCTTTTATTTTGCTGAGCAGTGGTTTTTAGTTCTCCTTGAAGAGGTCCTTCACATCCCTTGCAAAAATCCTCAATAAAATACTGGCAAACTGAATCCAGCAGCACATCAAAAAGTTTATCCAAAATGATCAAGTTGGTTTCAATCCTGAGATGCGAGGCTGGTTCAACAGACGCAAATCAATAAATGTAATCCAGCATATAAACAGAACCAAACATAAAAACCACAAGATTATCTCAATAGATGCATAAAAGGCCTCTGACAAAATTCAACAGCCCTTCATGATAAAAACTCTCACTAAACTAGGTATTGATGGAACGTATCTCAAAATAATAAGAACTATTTATGACAAACCCACAGCCAATATCATACTGAATGGGCAAAAACTGGAAGCATTCCCTTTAAAAACTGGCACAAGACAGAGATGCCATCTCTCACCACTCCTATTCAACATAGTGTTGGAAGTTCTGGCCGGGTCAATCAGGCAGGAGAAAGAAAGAGTAAGGAAAAAAGGAAGTCAGATTGTCCCTGTTAGCAGATGACATGATTGTATATTTAGAAAACCCCATCGTCTCAGCCCAAAATCTCCTTAAGCTGATATGCAACTTCAGCAAAGTCTCAGGATACAAAATCAATGTGCAAAAATCACAAGCATTGTTGTACACCAATAACAGACAAACAGAGAGCCAAATCATGAGTGAATTCCCATTCACAATTGCTTCAAAGAGAATAAAATACCTAGGAATCCAACTTACAAGGGATGTGAAGGACCTCTTCAAGGTGATTTAGAATATTACAAGAATCCAACAAACATTTGACAATGAGGTGGTATCAAATTTTTCTCTGAATTTAATGGGAATTTTTTTAAACATCAAAACTTCTGGCCTACTGCAAAACTACTGAGGCCCTGCAAAAGTGGCCTCAGTGAGAAAATACATCTCTAAAGCATAAGAATCATGCTTTACATCTCTAAAGCATAAGAGTCATGTAAAACCAGTTAAGATTACAACCCCAATTTATTCATACTTAAAACACAGCTTTAGCAACATACAACTTCAGAGACACCTGAGAGTAAATTAACATGTAGTTCAAAAAGAGTAGATGTTATATGTCCATTTAAAATATCCTGAGGAGTCATTATATTCAAAGATAAAAATACATATCAGCGTCCTTAGAAATAACAAAAGTAATAATTCTAAATGAACTGATTTGTATTAGTCAATTTTCACAATGCTATAAAGAACTGCCCAGAACTGAGTAATTTATAAAGGAAAGAGGTTTTTTTTTTTTTTTTTTTTTTTTTTGAGATGGAGTCTTGCCCTGTCGCCCGGGCTGGAGTGCAGTGGCCGGATCTCAGCTCACTGCAAGCTCCGCCTCCCGGGTTCACGCCATTCTCCTGCCTCAGCCTCCC
>NC_045437.1:12539241-12584154 GCF_002776525.5 Piliocolobus tephrosceles
GGCTAGTTTTTTGTATTTTTTAGTAGAGACGGAGTTTCACCATATTAGCCAGGATGGTCTCGATCTCCTGACCTCGTGATCCACCCGTCTCGGCCTCCCAAAGTGCTGGGATTACAGGCTTGAGCCACCGCGCCCGGCCAAGGAAAGAGGTTTAATTGATTAATAGTTCTGCATGCCTGGGAAGGCCTTAGGAAACTTACAATCATGGTGGAAGGTGAAGAGAAAGCAAGGTACCTTCTTCACAAGGCAGCAAGGAGGAGAATTGAATACAGGAGGAGCTGCCACACATTTATAAAACCATCAGATCTCACGATAACTCAATCACTATGATGAGAACAGCATGGAGGAAATCACCCCTGTGATTCAATCACCTCCACCTGGTCTCTCACTTCACACATGGGGATTATGGGGATTGCAATTCAAGATGAGATTTTGGGTGGGGACACAGCCAAACCGTATCATGATTCAAAGCATTTTAAATAATTTAAAAATTCAAACCATATTCCCAGGCTCAATGGTAATAGCAGAAATATTTCAGATTTCAGGTAACATGGTTTATATCACTTTCTCAAACAAAGTGATAAAGACAAGAGTATTCTAATGGGGAATAGCTGTTAAAGACACCCAGTTTAAAATCTAAATTGTCTCGATTTTCCATTTTTTCAAGGGTAATATCTGTGTTGTGATTTTACTAAATTCAAGAATGTCACATAATTGTTCCTTTTCTATTAGTTTTGCTTATTTACCATTTTATTCTACACCAATAAAGGAGACTATCTGAAGAGAGCTAAAATTGATAGTTGCTGATATAATATAATGTAACATTTGTTATTGATAAGCTAAAAGTGGGCCTTCCTGGGTTCCTCTTCCATAGGAGTTTATTGTGCCTCCTTTTTCATTTCTGTGTAATTGTTCTTTGCTCCAATTACATTAGAGACTTCACATAGACAGTTATTATGAGCTGAACTGTGTCCCTCCAAATTTTATATCTTGAAGTCCTAATGCCAGTACCCAAAAATATGATTGCTTTTGGAGCTGAGGTCTTTCAAGAGGCCATCACTATAAAATGATATTATTATGGTGGGCCTTAATCCAATATGGCAGGTGTCCTTAGAAGAAGGGGAAATTAGGACACAGACAAACACAGAGGGAAGACAGTATGAAGATATAATGTAAAGATGGTCATCTATAAGCCAAGGGAAGAGGCCTCAAAAGCAACAACCTTGCATACATTTTAAACTTGCACACCCAGCCTCCAAAACTGTGAGGAAATAACTTCTATCATTTAATCCACACAGTTTGTGGTATTTTATTATGACAGTCCAAGTTAACAAACACAACATTGTGTACTTTATAGTTTAAACATCAACCAAAACATGTGAGTCTGTAAAACTCTATCCACAGAGATATAATTTTAATATAACATATTTAATAAAATATAAGTAACCTTATATATACTTAATATATGTACTTATTTTCTTATCCAATACCAGATGTGTTTCAAATGTAAGGTAAGATTGTGCATTCATTGTAAATTATATGATATATAATACCCTTATAGGGGCTATGATGGCACCTGTAATCAATCACATTACTATATCTACTTAGAAACATATAAATATTCACATTAAATGGGATTAAAGAATATTAATCCTCATCAGTGTAAGTGTTGACTGAGAGTAACAACATCTTTTGGGTTTTCAAAGCTTTGGAAGGGTTCTCAAAATTTAGATTGTTAACCTGGCTGTGGGAAGATCATTGTAGGAATCTGGAATTAGCATCTTCCTGACTAGGAAATATTCAAGCTTTAAACCCTATCTGTCATCACTAATATGACATTCTCTGCACTGTGCTATCATCCATTTGTCATCTCACCACGGTGCCTAGTTCATCGTCAACTCTTGAACTTCCTTAAAACCAATATTGGACAGAGCCTTTGTGGAATAAAAATGAATGTACTAATTTTACAGAATCCTTGTGTTAAATTTACCAAAATTGAGGCTTTAAAGAACCACATATTTGTAACCCAAGATTTGTGATCCACACTTTTCTTTGGAAGATGAATATCTGGTAAGACATGGATATGGTAAGAGGTGGTTTCTGTCATAGTGGGGTGACAGGGGATTCCTGGTCAACTGAGTGTCTTTAGTGTAAGATTTCTAAAAGTGTGTACTAGTAGCAAGTTGTTTTAGAAATTTCTAAACAACATAATCAGCAAGTTTGTAAAAACTATCTAACCCATTGGAGTTTTTTGCAGAATTTTATCAGCATTCCATTAGTCACTAGAGTTGCAAATATTACTTAATAAGACATGACACTGTAGTTATTTTTGTCCTATTAGCTTCCTTATAAATCTACCCAATGCTAAAACTTAGGCGTATTTCTGTCCTGCAAAAGTGTATTTCAGCTGAAAGGAGATAACGAAGTGGGGAGAGGGAAGGTGTTGTACAATATTCTGTAACTTCAGAGATGAGGAAATTGTATCTCAAAATACCTTGCTCTATCTCTCAAAATAAGTCTAAGAACATACTACTAAACATTTTTATCAAGATATAGAAACCATTATTACTAATCATTCCATGTCCATTTCTATGTGCATTACATATACTACATTTTATTACCCTTCATATCCAAAGTATTTTGTGAACCCACATAAGAGAAAACTACCTACAGGCAAGTAAACTCTGAAAAACAATTAATTCTACTTTTAGATATGTTAAAATGTAAATAGATAAGCATCTAATTTTAATAATTTAATTGAAAAAGTTATGCTTTTATGACAAACATATGGTTTGGGACATATCTAATAAATGAATCTGACAGAAAACCCAATTTTATTCTTATATCTTGACTCAGAAATTAATCTTATTTCAGACCTCTAAAGTCTTTTTCATTCCATAGGAGAAGTCGAGAATTATGTCCCCCAAACTTCTCTCTTCATAGTGCCCCAGGCTGGAGTTTGCCGGTGGGAATCACTGATATGGAATGTACACAGGAGAAAGAGAAATAGAAGCGTCCATTACATTGTGTCCTGAAAGGATCAGCAAAGGACAGATGGGTTGTCATTGGTCATCAGATTTAGCGAAGAAACAATAAAATAGGTGGACCTAGGCAATATGCTTAATCATTAAATTATATTATTACATAGAAAATATAAGGTACATAATATAATCTATAACATAAAATATGTAAACTGAAAATAACTTCATATGCAAACCAACTGCATTTGAGAAAAGCAGGTAGGTTATAAAAAAAAGTAAAACTGTAGACAACACAGAAATAAATGAGCATGGTTGTTTTCCAATAAAATGTTATTTACCAAAAAAACAGGTGGCAGGTGACATTTGGCCCATGAGTCATACTTTCCTGACTCCTGATCTATAGCATTTTCCTATAACGTATTACTGAATGACGTGTTAAAGTTATGCCTACATTTGGCCATCAAGCAGCTGCATATGGTACATTTAAATATTCATGACACCCTTTTGAAATCCCTCACCAGAATTCTGTATATCTCTGCTTAAAACACTAAAAAAACTCAGTGACCACATTGAATGTGTAAGTAAATAATTTCAGTCCTATAGTCAGACTTATGGGAATTACTTTACATGAAAATAGGCACAATTGGGTTCCAACTAAATTAACTAATTTGTTCAATTCTTCGGATTTTACTGTATTATTGATTTCATTAATTATAACCAAATCTCATATATTTTACTTGCTATTCTTCAACCTTTTATAACATTCCTTCAATCTGCAGCCTAACTTGCTTCTTTTTAACTTTCTAAATTTCTAATTATATTTCAAAAATTATATTTCATTTATATTTTTAAGGAGAGAAGCCTAATTTGACTCTTACTTTTTACTGGGGAAATTACTACCCACTATAGGCTGAATCAAAAGTCCACATTTCAGACAGAATTTTTCAAATAAACGCCTGTTGAGAAAGAATACTCTTTGAGGGAGAATGGCTTTCAAATTCATTTGTGTTCTGAGTGTGGTTCACGAAGTGAGGCAACCTGACCTACAGTATGTGAATAATAGACATTTCAGTGATGCAAAAATCAATGAATTCAAGTTTTAAGTGATAAAGCACAGACTCATTGAGCTTGACCCACACTAAGCCAGAGATATGTGCTTTTTAATATCTATATTCAGATCCAAAGTTCTTTAATGTATATTTTAAACTATTTTTCACAATAATCCTGTGAGTTAGTCAAAGCAGCATTTTCTATTTTTAAGAGATGATATTCATATTTACAGAACTTTAAAATCACAGGGCTAGCAAGTAGCAAAGCTGAAATATAAACTCACACATTCCGCAAAATTTCACTGGTGGTGTTATGATTTGAGTCCACCACAATTCTTATCCGCTTCTTTACTGGCCTGAATAAATTTTGGAACATTTTCAGAATTATCTAATTGATATTAAAATAATTTTTAATATTTTCAAAGAATATATCTCATGTTAACTTTCAGGTTAGAAGCCATCTCTTTACAGTTGGAAGGAATGAGGGCAGCTCATTTGCTCACTCAGCTTCCAAAGCAATATCAATGAACTTAAATATATCATCCAAGTATCTGTATCTAGTTGAAGTAAAATAATTTTTGCACATAGTGTCAGCTCCAGGATCTAACATATATTAAGTTAAATAACGTATCTCATCCTTCATAACAAAAGTCTATATCGCTTCCAACAAAAACCCCTATAAAGATAGGGAAAGAATGGTCAATGCTACAGAAGAGAACGTTGGTAGAGAGAACATCATGAAAGTCTGGGAGGATTATACTATCGAAGATGCCATCATTGTTATAAAAAAAGATGTGAAAGCCATCAAGCTCTAAAGAGTGAATTCCTGCCATAGGAAACTGTCCAGATAATGTGCATGACTTGACAGGATTTGCTCTAGAGCCAATCAATACATTATGAAAGAGACTGTGGATATGGCAAAATGGTGGGGTGAAGGGTTCTGAGATATGGATCTTGAGTAAATTCAAAAGCTAATAAATACCACACTAGAGAAATTAACAGAAGGCAACCGGATGGAGATCAGTGTTTCAGAACCAGCACCAGGTGATGACGAATGAGACAGAGGAAACAGTGGCAGGAAAAGAATTTGTCTTTAGACAATCCGGTGGAAGAGTTCCGATTATTCAAGACAGCTTCTGGTCTCTTTTAGGACATGGACCCCTCTGATATGGGCACTGAAACTCAAAGCAAACGGTGGAAGGAGTATAGGTACCATACAGAAACATTTTTAGAGAAATGAAAAGGTCAGAAGGAAACTACAACATACTTCCACAACGTTACACTGAGTATGGCCCTTCCACATCTTCCACCTGTGCTACCTGTGAGAAAGCAAGACCAGCCCCTCCTCCCCCTCCTCCTTCTCAGTCCACTCGACATGAAGATGATTAGGATGAAGGCCTTTATGATGATCCATTTCCACTTAATGAATAAGAAATATATTTTCTCTCCTTATGGTTTTGAAAATAACATTTTCTTTTCTCTAGCTTACTTTACTGTAGTAATAACAATTTATAATACATAAAACATACAAAATATGTGTTAATTTACTATGTTAACAGTAAGGCTTCTGATCAGCAGTAGTCTGTTAATCATTAAGTTTTGGGAGAGTCAAAAGTTATACGTGGATTTTCCACTGTGCAGGGGGTCAGCGACCCTCACTCCCACGTTGTTCAAGAGTCAAACAGATTTTCCATGATTTGTATACTTTTAGATTTAAAAATCCATTTCAACTATCAAAATAATGCCGTATTTTTCTGTGTCTTCAATGAAAAGTTGAAGTGATATAAGGAGAATAATAAAGAACTCAGAAGACAATTATACAGGTGACCTGAACGTAGAGCACTGCTTCTCTTATCAATGATTTCCAACTGCTTTGTGAGTTTCAGGGATCTGGTCAACCCTTTCAGCCTCCTTCACTGGATGAGGATGAGAACGAGTATCAGGACTGTAGGTTCTGGGCTGTACTTCATCCAGTTCAATCTATTAAGATTCTGAATGCAATTCTGTCTGAAGGAAAATTTGAACCCCACTTCCCCAAAAGTGAAATGTTTTATCCTCTACAGATCTGGCATAGCCAGTGGCAAAGGGAATTGGTCCCTGTCTCTGTGACTCTGTAAATAAATGCCATTTTTATTCCATTCCGTTGGCTTGTTTCCCATAAATTTCAAAGAACATAACAGCAACTTGCTTATTGTATTGATTTTACAACCTTGTAGGTGTTTTTAATCTGGGGAAAAGTAAACCTTTATTAACAAGTTGTCACTTTCACAGCAGATAATTCTAAGTTACAGGATTTCATTAAGAAAAGAAAACATCCCCTTCCAATAATGTGGAGTGCTGGAAATGTTATTTGTTTAGCCTGTTGATTTCTACTTTTCTAAAGGTATTGCATTTAAGGATTTTACTTGTTTACTTTACATAATATTTTGAATGTTATGTATCTGAAGCTAATGCTCATCAATATATGTTTATTGGAGGAGGAAAAAAGCAAATGATACCTTTCATCTTAATGTGTCAAGACAAGCAGCGTCACTGACAATAAAAGTAAGAAAAAAAAAAGGCTGAGTTACACAAATAAATGATGTATTAAAAGTGTAGCTTCAAATAACCAAGTCAATTAATTCTGATTTTGATATGTTACAACATACTGGTGATCTAAGGAAAGCCTCCTTTAAACTTCTTATTGTTTTTTCTACTCTAACCAGAACTCAATTAGAACAGACATCTCTCAGTTTCCAGGTAACATGATTCACTGATGTTCTGCACTTATGTTAGAATTGCCCTGACTAGAAGAAAAAAGTGCTAAAGTCAGTTGTCCCATTGTGGTATTAATTTAGAGAAACAAAGCTGGTTCTTTCTCCTCATGGAAGGAGGATACCTCCCAGAAGGACTGAAATCCACTCCTATCATCAAACATAATTTCAGATGCCAATACGGTTGCTTCTGATGATGCTCCCTATCCTAGAATTGTGAAAAATTAGATTAGAATGGTAGAGTTTGATCCTGAACAACTGTTTGTATCCCAAATCACAGTTGAAAATAGGAGAGAATTTCAGTCTCACTCCATGATGTAAAAGAAATTTAATCCAACATGCTGTTTCAGAGATCACTTTCTGAAAATACTAAACTGATATTTTTATTTCTTTCTATTGTGAAGCAGATACCTGGGCAGTCATTCCACATAATGTGTCAAAGAAAGAGAGCAAATACCCCCTTGAAGCTGCACATGGCATGCTGAGAAGAGAGTCTGGTGTCAGGGAGAAACTCAGAGCGGCAGGAACAGCAGGCATGCAAACACATCTCTTCAAGCAATGTTCCTACACAAAGTATAGGTGAGTTTGGAAGAAAAACGGAAAAATTAGGAAGTGATAGTCCAAGAGTCCCCTGTTCCCTTCAGGGCACTCCCATTCACACATGTACATTTTCTACCTTCTACCTACCCAAGACAGGTAAAGGAAAATCAAACTGGCCTTGAGCCTGATCTAATATGACAGAAGCACTTCATTTTGGTTCCCAAGAATTTCCTGTGGGCCCTATGTGGCTACAACCATGTCCAAGAGCTTCCCTCCACCAACCCCATGAAAGGACCACGAGGTTGTAGATGGTGCTGACTGGCAAGCTGACCAGGGAGGTCGCTGCAGCTGGATATCAGCAATCTTGTAGCCAGGGCAGCAAGTCGAGAATTAGGAATATTTTCAAGGTCAGGAATGCCAACTCCTGTACCCTTAGAGAGAAACAGATGACAAAAGAAAATCTGAAAGACAAGGGCATCTGAAAAAGACTGAGTGAATTAATGGAATGTCCTGAGTTTATTGATCTAGATACTTTTTCTGCCCTACACATAGGAGAATGAATGGGAGTACAAATAGGTAATTGGGCATGCACAGTTACAATCTTTGTATGTGTGATTACGGTGTGTACATTAGTCACCACAGTACAGTGCTTTTCAAGGATCATCTGGCTGATAATCATCCAGAAAATAAAATCATAAATTCTAGACAATCTGTGTGCCACCTGAGGATGTGATAGAGATAATGAAGATGAGAGATATTAAAACAATGCAAATTACTAACGAAATATAAATTTTGTGAATAAGAGGCTAAATTTCTAATACTTTGGTTTCAACAAACCTGTTTCATGAACCAGCTGTGGCAACTTACAAGACTATTTTTTATAAAAGAAAAAGGTCAGATCTTTGAGAGAGTTTTTAAATAAAACTGAAGAAAAGGGTTCTTTGTGAAGTCTTAATGTCCTTAATAGGCTTTTGGTTGGTAGTTCTTTTAACCATGTCTATGGAAGAACATAATGGGATAATTCTTTTGTCAAAAAAATAGATGTGACTATGTAAAAAGTAAAAACAACCAATGAAGAAATATTCAAGTTTGTTTTTGTTCTTTTCTGAAGATAAACTGCTTTTCTATGTTCATGCAGAAGTATAATTTTAAGACAATTGTTGATTTAGGGAAATATGTATACATACATATATACATACATACAGATAGATATGTTTATATATAAATATGTATACATATATGTCAATAATGTATATTTAATATATGTGTATATATACATCTATATTTTTCTGGGTGTTTCACTTAATTCGTTAGAAGACAGAATGACTTTTTTTAATAAGTAATAACAATTATATGAGGATCCCAGTATCTGGATGTTGGGGTTACATGTGCTATCTTTCCTGAAAACTGTTTTACTTATACAAACAAGCAGTCCTTTCCTCCCAGCCCAGAATCCTTTATATGTAATAACTCATACTGATAAAAGATAATTTTAGCATAATTGGAGAATAGGTAAAATAAAAACTTAATCATAAGAACTGTGGACCCTACTTTCAGAGTGTGTGTGTGTGTGTGTTGGGAGAAGTGTTATAGGGGTTTTACAGCCATCAATAAGGGTCAGATTGTAAATAACAAATGTAACAATCTACTTCCTCCACTCCCCACTGGTCTTGACCTTTCTAAACTCTTGCACAAACATGAAGATTGAATGCTTAAAAGAATAACATATTTTATTACAATATGACAGTAAACAAAAGGAAAAATAGATTTGGAAATTGAGCCATGATCTATTAAGCTATGCTGATTTGTAAGGAAAAGTCTTGCCAGTGTAACTGATTAAAGCTTAGTGTTTTAAATTAGAAGAGCAGTTCAGCAAATGCAGAGGTGTACAGAAGCATCATGACTTGAAGTGAATGGTAAAATGCTGCTTCTGTATATTGCCCTCCTCTCTCTGGGGTAGGAATCTTGCTGAAACTAACCATACATGTTACTTTTTACATTTGTTATGAAAAACAAGAGGGAGCCCAAAATGCAACACCAATAAATAAAGGCAGGGGGAATGATTTTATAGTTTCGAAGGGTTTGGAACATACTATTCAACTGCATTCTTATATTGGACCTCTGAAGATGAATAAAAACATGTCAATTTCAAATTTTACATCTTGTTTCATTTGCTTTTTCAAATATAAGTTGAGCAGGCAGTGATAGTGTGAAACACAGAATTTAGTATAAAAGACATTGCATTTAAAACGTAACATTGACAACTCTACTAGCTATTGGACCTTGTGATAAGATATAATCTGTGCCTCAGTGTTCTCAGTATTAATAGGAACAACAATATATGTCGCTCTCGGTTGAAATAAGTGCTAAAGGTATTCATAGATACAAAGTACAAGGAAAACACTGAAATAGTAGCTATTCAAGATTCAAAATTACAGCTGTGGGATATTTTTGTCATTTATCTTCACCTTATAGTAGAGAAGTGAATACAACCTTTTCTCTGCCATTTGAATTCTTGCAGAGTTGAAAAATAACAGATGTTGGTGAGGATGCAGAGAAAAGGGAAGGCTTATACACTGTTGGTGGAAATGTAAATTAGTATAACCTCTATGGAAAACAGTATGGAGATTTCTCAAAGAACTGAAAATAGAACTACCATTAGATCCAGGAATCCCACTACTTTGTATCTACCCAAGGGAAAAGAAGCCATTATATCAAAAAGATACCTGTTCTCATACATCTATCACAATGCTATTCACAGTACCAAAGATACGAAATCAAAGTCTTCATCAGTGCATTACTGGATGAAGAAAATGCTTATACACACACACACACATACACACTCAATGGGATAATATTCAATCATAAAAAAATGAAATCATATACTTTGCTTAGCATGGATGGAACTGGATGCCATTTTCTTAAGTGAAACACCTCGAAAATACAAAGACAAATACTGCATGTTCTCACTTATAAGCAGGGGATAGACAATGTGTACACACGGACATAGTGTAGGATGATAGACATTGGGGACTGAAAGGGTGGGAGTGGGGTGAAGCATGAGAAATTACTTAATGGGTACAGTGTACATTATTCCAGTTATGGTTACACTAAAATGCCAGACTTCACTATACAATATATCCATATAACAAAATCATTCTCATACCCCTTAAATCAACACTGCCAAAAAATCTGATGATCTGATTTACTGATTCAACCAGTCTTGGGTTGGTCTGGGCTACATACATACACACACTCTTTCTTTCTCTCTTTCTCTCTCATTATACACACCTAGGTAGTCAGCACCTCCATGTCGACAAAATAAATTGCCATCATCCGAGATCCAGAACCTGTGCACTTTTCCAGGCACATCCTTGAGAATAATGACTATACAGATGCCTAAAAACAAGGATTAGATTTGCCCATTTTTGTTTGACATGACTCATCATTCAACATTATATTTGTGATACTAATCCATGTGATTGTTGATAGGCGTAGATAATTCAATACTATTGTAATCCATTCACTAAATATGTTACAATTTCTGTATTTATTCTTCCCTGAAGGGCCACTGGGCAATTCCTAGATTTTGTCTAATAAGAATAGTGCTCCTACTACATTGAAATAAATGGATGTTTGTGAACATGTATCTGTTGGTTACGTTCCTAGTTTGGTTGAATTGTTTGATTACATGGTATTCATAACATCAGATTTCACAAATAGTGATGATTTTACAAATTGATTATTTCAATTTACATTCCAACCAGAACTATATGAGAGGGCCAAAGACTACAGTTTTTGACAACACTTGCATTTTTCATAGTTTCCATTTTAGCCATTTTGGTGAAAGTTTATTGTAGTTTCAATTTGCAGTTGATGATTTGTAAAACTGAGCAATCTTTCATGACATTGCTCACTTGGATACTTTTTTTTTTGCAATGTCTATTCAAGTCTAATTGCCTATTTGCTATTGTCGTGACTGTCCTTTCTTAACATTATGTAGTCTACACATAAGGTGTTTATTCTTCTTGCTGTTCTTGTTAGATATCTGTATTATAAAGATTATATTGTACTCTGAGGACTACCATTTTAATCTCTTCATAGTATACTTTGATACTGAATTTCTTATTTGTAACATTGTAAAACATGTCAGGTTTATTATGTTTTCTTTGTCCTTAGTGCTTTTGTGCATTCTTTGTATTTCTGTCTATTCTAACAGATATTTTATGTGTTTTCTCGTGAAAGCTCTACCATTAATCTTAAAATTAGTCTACAGTGTCCAGAAACAAACTAGCAAAAAAATATTCTGTTATATTGGAAACTTTGTCTTGTCTAATATCCCACTCTCTTAACTATTCCAACTATTTTTAAAACTTAAAGTCTATTTTGTAAGGCCCTCAGCTTAAATCTTATTTTTCTTTATTTGTATTGCCTATTTTTGCCTCTCCATTCTTCCATGTGAATTTCAGAATCAAGTGATCTACTTCTACCAAAAAACAAGCTGGTATTTAAATTTGGACAGTGTGGGATCTATAGAACTTTAGGAAGAATGGACATCTTTACAATATCAAGTGTTCTAACCCATCAAAATGGTATATTCTTCTGTTAACTTAAGTATTCTGTAATTTGTCTCAATAATGTTTATAATTGTTATCTTAAAATATTGATTTTGTGCTCATATTTAAATAGATTTATTTTAAATATGTCCTTTTTTGGACATGTTTATGGAAATAAAATTCACCTACCATACACTTTATCCACTTAAAGTGTCTAATTATTACATTCAAACATGGTGAATTGTGCAGCCATCAACACAATCAAATTTAGAATATTTTCATGAAAATATGAATGAAACCTCATACCTACTAGTAGTTACTTTACATTAAAGCTTTAGACAACCACTAATCTACTTTCAGTCTCTGTAGATCTACATATTTTATACATTTCATATACATGGAATCAAACAATATACTATCTGTTGTGACTGGCTTCATTTACTTGAGTATAAGATTCATCCACTGAGGTCCAGACCTAGGTTTCTGGCTTCCACTGTGAAGCACCCAGGAGTGCCCCTAAACATTTCTAAACATGACAGCCATGAGAAGCCCAAAGAAAGTCAGTGGTCCTATCTTTAGTTTCTGGAGAGCATTTCCTGTGTCCTCTGGCAGAAATGTTTCAGCCTCATCCCCAGTAACCAGAAAAACAGCTGGAACTTCAATTTCAGAAGACAAGCAGCATATATTATGCAAGTGAGTAATTGAGTGATGGTGAGCAGGTCTAATTCCCTTTCTACATTTTGGATCCTGAAGCTATTGGCAGCACAGAAACACATATTGGCTGTTTGGTCACTACTCCCCACAGGGTAGAGCCCCAAATATTGTAAGATGTTGCCTCACACACTGTCATCTTAGGTTAGTTTTAAATAAATCTTTCCATCATTCTCTCTGCTGGGCTCATTCCACTGGACACTCATGCACTGACATCCACACCTCCCCAGTTAAGAGTTGCCCCAGAGAGTATGGAATCTCCATACATCTGACTTATGCCATGCAAGGAAGTCCGGTTATCTGTAGCTTTGGAGAGAGCCCCAGGGCACCACAACAGAGCTGTCCATGCTTGGTGGGGGACACTACCAAGTGCACAGAATTGTCCAACAGAGCTGTCCTGACAACAGGTGGGCACATGGCATGGTACACCAAAGGTGGCTTTTACCGTATCTATTTGTTTCCTCCCTTGATTGCAAGCTCCATGAACTGAAATTTTCTCTATTATGTTCAATATTTTACCTAACAAGTACTATGAGGCTTGGCAAATGGTAGATTTCAATTAATAGGTACTCAATGTATCACTGAATTAATTTATTTATTTTGTGAGTAAGCATGGGACTTCTTTTGGTATATTAACTTCTTTTGGTATATATGAAGCATAACATTAAGCTCATTAAATGATAACGTTTACTCTCATCTTAAGGTAAATATTAGCACTTCCTCAATGTAGGAGTTAGTGATGATGTGGTGAATTTCTTTGTTTATTCCAGATGACATTTTTCATCCTGTCAAAACATTAGATAGATTGTAGATAAGAGTCTGATGAAATGAAGACTAACCACCAGACATGACGTTTATTCACTCAGAATCAATTTACCTTTCCCCTAAAGGGGACATTCTATTTTATGGCAATGATTGATGATTGAAACATTTATCATGATATGGTCATCAAAATGACATGTTTTATTAATAATAAAATTTAGGGTGAAAGCATATAACATCCACTGACATTCTGGAAAAGTAGTAATTGTTTTCACATTAAAAAATAATATTTAGATTTTTTCCTCATAATCAATTAGTAGAGTGCTTAAATAAATTCATTCATATACCTAACGATAGATATTTGAACTTTGTAAAGTTTACTATGTCTGAAGTAGAGATAATTACAAACTGAAAGCTGTGTTATCTCATAATGTAAGCTGCATTTTAAACTAAAATTCATAGTTACCAAACTGTAACCTATACAACTGTTTAGTTTAGATACTCAAATTCATACCTAAATTAGTTATGAGTTAAAAAAGAAGAAAAATTATCATGAAATAAAAATTTTCACCAATACACAAAAAACTTTTGAAGAATGATTATAATAGATGTTGTCCACTCAGGAAAAAATACTGAAATAGGTAAATCACAATTACATTAGGTTTGATCCTTAATTTTATATCAGTAGCTAATATTCTAAATATTATCATTTCATTAAATGCTAAATTTAAATATTAACTAAATTTACTGTCTAAATATTTTACCACTGACCTGTATTTTCGGTTGTTTGATAAGCATATTGATTTGCCCATATGAGACTTGTATGTACGATGTCATGTAAAGACCCAAATTTATTCATCTTTAATTCAAGAATAGAAAGTTCAGCTATAGTACCAGGAGAGTGGAATTCATGATGTGAAGATGGATCAGCCGCGTCTCATCTTGAAATGGCATTGAACTTATATTCACGCTTACAAGCACCTTTACTTGCTCACAAATTTGAACCAGGTACATTTATCTTCTTTGACAACAAGGGAGAAAGAAGTACAGCGATCAGTGTAATATGCATGCGTAATATCAGTGTTATATCTGTTGCTTCTATTACACTGTTACAGATCAGTGTAATATCTGTTGCTTCTATGCCAAGAAACACAATCTTCTCTCCTCAAGAAATACACATCATAGGCGTCTAGAATTTTAGATATTGATTAGCCTCAGTATATCCCTTTCTCATCTTTCAAAACAGTTATTTGATCTTACATTGCATGCCCCTATCTCTTACCTAGGAATGCAGAGTAAGTTGTTCCTGGGTAGTATTGCTCATTATTAAGCATAGAATTTTATAACCTTTGGAAGATAGGATTAGAGAATTGAAATTTCTGGTTGAAAGGCTTATGCATTTATAATTTCAGTGCAAATCTCACAATTATCTTAGAAAAAAGACTTTATATGTATAGTCAGAAACCTTTCTCTGAAACTTTGCTGACACTGGGCATTGTTGAGTCCATTTAAATATTTATAATATGATGGGTTTAAAAAGTCATTTAAAATCTTTTACATTTAGTTGACTAATGATAAGCATTAGTACATTTTTATATGTGTGTAGTGGTTGTTTTCACGTTTTAATTAAAACTCATCCATTTTTTTCTCAAATTTTTATACATTTATAAGTATAGCATATTAACTTTCTTCTCTACTGGAAGTGTATCTCCACCTATTTTGCAACTTAATGCCCTATTTTCCTTCAATGGCTATGTTAGTCATTCTTCACTCACTTATTTACTGCACCACACCCCAAACCTATCAAAAGAAAAAAGAAAAGAAAGTAATGTTTAAGAAAAATTAAAGATGCACTTCGATTTTAAAGTCTCTTCTTCCTTTTTCAGCTATTTCTTAATTCAGGTTCTTATCATCACCTATACTTTTCCCTTGTCACTTCTGACCTCTTTTGCTGTATCTAAAATCAGGAACTATAGAAACAGGGTGACATCAGCTTTTCTCCCTAAATACTCCTCCCTCCTTCTGATTTCCAATGAAATTATCAAGAAATGCTTTTGATATACAAGGAATTTCAACATTTTAGACAACGTAGTACAGAAAGAATCACATTAATAGGAGAGTGGTCATCATCTAGTTCTGTTTTGTTTTGTTTCTGAAATTTTCAACATGACCTGACTACTTCTAAAGAAAACTTAGAAAAAATTCCTAACTTAATCACACTGCCTAACTTGGAAGGATCTGAATAGCAAGACCGGACATGAGAGCAGTTGGCAGGACCTTTTGTTTCCTACAACGCAATTTGTTGCTGCTCTTGTCATGTGCACACACAGAAGTCCAGTAGCCATATGGCGGATTTTAATTCAGCCCCATATTTGGTCTGTATACTTATGCAGGGCAGAGATGAGGTGATTGACTCATTTACCATAACAAAAACTTCCCTGGCTGAACCAAAAGCACTGTTTGCCTGCGGTCTATAGAAACTTTTTAGAGAGAGGATTGGGGGAAAATGGCCAAAAAATTTATTTCTAGGGAGAGTAAAAGCCAAATAAAACACATTCTCTGTGGTAATTATTATAATTGTTTGACTATAGTTTCAGTTGTTTCTTAGGTATGTGGTGTGATCACACACCTCTACCTGCATTGAAGCTGGGTATTAAGATGCTACTTATCAGTTAATTAACTATGGGCAGGAGTGTCACACGTCACCTCCAGGAAGAAGCCTTCGAGCATCTGCATTGTTTTCAACAGTAATGACAGGAGCATGTGATGAGATGGATTCTCCGTCAGCCTGGATCCTTGAGTGGTTGTGATAGCCAGGGTCCACTGACATTCAGCACTAGACATGTGGTGTGGGCATGACATCTCATCATTAACTACTCATAGGATTTTGGAATAAATTTTGACCAACACAGTCCCTTTCTTAAATATTAATTTAAGGAATGTTATTTTAGGACAAAGTTGACTTAACGAAGACATGTGAACATCAAGAATGGATGACAGAGGGAGAAGACTTGATCACAAAATAAATAAATAAATAAAAATAAAAAAGAATATGGAGGTATGGTATTAGAAACAGAAAAAAACTGACATAATAAAAGAAAAAAGGTGTAATTTAGACTTAGGATTTAGTAGATTGTATGTCATACTTGGAGACAATTATAGCATCTTTTCTGCTCTCTCCACCAACAATAAAATGTCCAATTTTAAGGTGTTAAAATTAGAGACTACATCATCTAGTCTCCCCTACCCTCTGGCTTCTGAGCATCCAGAGAGAGCATGATCAAGACCCTTCTTTCCTTTCTGCTTTCTCTGGCACTGTGTTATAGCTGGCATGTATTCCTTTATGATAAGTAGTTGTCTAGTAGAGAGGACATTTGGCAATGCCTAGAGACCTTTTTGACTGTTACAACTATGATGCTACAGAAATCTAGTAAGAGGACACAAAGGATGTTGATATTTTACAATGTACAGAACAATTCCGCTCCAAAAATAACACCACACACACACACACACACACACACAGAGAGAGAGAGAGAATTAGCCAATCCTAATGCAACAGTGCCACAATTGAGAACCACTGATTAATGACCACAGGTCCTTGTCAGGAGCCCCTTGTTCATGGCACCAGCTCACACAGAGTTCTATCTACCTCCTTCAACTTTTAAGCTTAGTACAGGTAGTCGTGTCTTCCCACTAATACTGGTCTCTGCGCAGCTCAGTATCTTTCTTTGTTTTCTAAAGGCTAATTATATCTCTGTATGTAATACATTTATCAAAGTCTATTTAACTCTTCACTGCCTTTGCCATATTTTCTTGGATCCTGAATTATTAGAGTAATTTCCACCTGAATATGAACACTTAAGAAGCCTTTCTTGGGCTGGGCATGGTGGCTCATGCCTGTAATCCCAGCAGTTTGGGAGGCTGAGGCAGGTGGATCTCTCAAGGTTAGGAGTTTGAGACCAGCCTGGCCAACATGGTGAAACACCATCTCTACTAAAAAAAATTACAAAATAGCTGGGCGTGGTGGTGCGTGCCTGTAGTCCCAGCTACTTGGGAGGCTGAGGCAGGAGAATCACAAGGACCCAGAAGGCAGAGGTTGCATTGAGCCAAGTTTGTACCACTCCAGCCTGAGCAACAGAGTGATACTTTGTCTCAATAAATAAATAAATTAATTAATTAATTCAAAGGCTCTCTCAGATCGGGTTGCTCATATATTTGCTTAGATGACTAACTGCAAGTAAATAAGAAACTGCTAATCCTAGACTTTTTGTTGTGGGTGTAGGTATTAGTATTGGGAGGGTATATTCCTGAGGCAGGTTTTAGTTATGGGCAATTTTGGTATGTAGAATGATTTTCAGATGTGCTAGCTATTCTGGCTGTAATGGGGAGTTATTTTATGAGATAAACCTAAGATATTTGACCACCCAAGTCAAAGCCTAGAACATGTCACACCTTGATTCTTCTTCTACCATGATTGTAAGTTTCCTGAGGCCTCCCCAGTCATATAGAACTGTAAGTAAATTGAGCCTCTATCCTTTATAAATTACCCAGTCTCATGTATGTCCTTGTAGCAGGTTGAGAACAGACTAATACAGTAAATTTTTACTGCAGAGAGAAAGGTGCAGTTATAAAGATACCTGGAAATGTGGAAGTGACTTTGGAACTCGGTAACAGGCAGAGGTTGGAACACTTTAGAGGGATCAGAAGAAGACAGAAAAATGTGGGAAAGTTTGGAACTTCCTAAAGACTCAGAGGGCTCAGAAGACAGGAAGATGTGGGAAAGTTTGAAACTTCCTAGAGATTTGTTGAATGGCTTTGATCCAAATGCTGATAGTGATATGGACAATGAAGTCCAGGCTGTGGTGGTCTCAGATGGAGATGTGGAACTTACTGGGAACCAGAGCAAAGGTTTAGCAAAGACACTGGTGGAATTTTGCCTCTGCCCTAAAGATCTGTGGAACTTTGAACTTGAGAGATATGATTTAGGGTATCTGGTAGAAGAAATTGCTAAGTGGCAAAACATTCAAGAAGAAGCAGAGCACAAAAGTTTGGAAAATTTGCAGCCCAGATGATGTGATAGAAAAGAAAACTCCATTTTCTTCGTAGAAATTCAAGCAAGCTGCAGAAATTTGCATTAAGTAATAAGCAGTTAAATGTTACTCACCAAGACAATAAGGAAAATGTATACAGGGATGTCAGAGACCTTCACAGCCATCCCTCCCATCACAGGCCTGGAGGCCTAGGAGAGACAAATGGTTTCATGAGCTGGGCACAGGGCTCCCCTGCTCTATGCAGCCTTGGGACATTGTGTCCTGCATTCCAGCTGATTCAGCTCTAACTGTGAGTACAATGGGTCAATGTACATTTTAGGCCATTGCTTCAGAGGGTGCAAGCCCCAAGCCTTGGCAATTTCCACATGGTGTTGGGCCTGTGGGTGCAGATAAGTTAAGAATCGAGGTTTGGGGCCAGGTGCAGCAGCTTATGCCTGTAATCCCAGCACTTTGGGAGGCTGAGGTGGGCAGATCACAGGTCAGGAGTTCGAGACTGGCCTGACCAACATGGTGAAACCCCATCTCTATTAAAAATACAAAAATTAGCTGGGCGTGGTGGCGTGTGCCTGTAGTCCCAGCTACTCAGAAGGCTGAATCCAGAGAATCTCCTGAACCCAGAAGGTAGAAGTTGCAGTGACCCAAGATGATGCCACTGTACTCCAGCGTGGGTGACAGATTGAGACTCTGTCTCAAAAAAGAAAAAAAAAAAGAGAGAGTGAGAGAGAGAGAATTGAGGTTTGGGAACCTCTGCCTAGATGTCAGAGGATTTAGGAAAATTCCTGGGTGTCCACGCAGAAGACTGTCAAAGGGGTGAAGCCCCCATAGAGAACCTGTTATGACAGTGCAAAAGGCAAATGCAGGGTCACAGCCACCAAACAGAATCTCTAATGGGGCCACTGGGGTAATGACAGGTGAAGCTTTGAGAAGAAGTCCATTGTTTTTCAGACCCCAGAAAGGTAGATCCACCAATAGCTTGCACCATGTCCCTGGAAAAGCCACAGAAACTAAATGCCAGCCCATGAAAATATCCAGAAGAGGGGCCGTATCCTACAAAGCCACAAGGGTGGAGCTGCCCAAGGCCATGGGAGTCCATGCAACTCTTGCATCAGCATGCCCTGGAAGTAGGAGTCAAAGATTATTTTTGAACTTAAAGGTTTAATGACTGCTCTATTGTATTTCAGATTTGCATGGGGCCTGTAGCCCCTTTGTTTTGGCTAATTTCTTCCATTTGGAATAAGTGTATGATATGGTTTGGCTCTGTGTCCCCACCCAAATCTCATTTTGAATTGTACTCCCATAATTCCCATGTGTTGTGGGAGGGAACTGGTGCAAGATAATTTGAATCATGGGGGCAGTTTTCCTCATATGCTTCTTGTGATAGTGTATAAGTCTCATGAGATCTGATGGCTTTATCAGAGGTTTCAACTTTTGCATCTTCCTCATTTTTCTCTTGCCACCACCATGTAAAAAGCGCCTTTTGCCTCCCACCATAATTCTGAGTTTTCCCCAGCCACGTGGAACCTTAAGTCCAATTAAACCTCTTTTTCTTCCCAGTCTCAGGCATGTCTTTATCAGCAGTGTGAAAATGGATTAATACAGTAAATTGGTACCAGTAGGGTGGGGTGTTGCTGAAAAGATACTCAAAAATATATAAGTGGCTTTAGGACTGGGTAACAGAGGTTGGAACAGTTTAAAGTGCTCAGAAGACGACAGGAAAGTATGGGAAAGTTTGGAAGCTACTAGATATTTGTTGAATGGCTTTGACAAAAATACTGATAATGATATGAACAATAAGGTCCAGGCTGAGATGGTCTCAAATAAAGATGAGGAACTTGCCAGGAACTGGAGCAAAGGTGGCTCTTGTTATATTTTAGCAAATGGACTAGTGGCATTTTAACCCTGCCCTAGAGATCTGTGGAACTTCAAACTTGAGACAGATAATTTAGAGTATCTGGTGGAAGAAATTTCTAAGCAACAAAGCATTCAAGAAATGACTTGAGTGCTGTTAAACCGTTCTATTTTAAAAGGGAAAGACAGCATAAAAGTTTGGAAAATTTGCAGCCTGATGATGCAGTAGAAAAGAAAAACATATTTTTGAGGAGAAATTCAAGCTGGCTGCAGAAATTTGCATAAGTAACAAGGAGCCAAATGTTAATCCCGAAGACAATGGAAAAATTTCTCCAGGGCATGTCATAGGTCTTCATGGTAGCCACTGTCATCAGAGACCTGGAACCCTAGGAGAAAAAAATGGTTTCATGGGTTGGGCCCAGGGTTCCTATGCTGTGTTCAACCTAGGGACTTGATGCCTTGTATCCCAGTTGCTCCGGTCATTTTTAAAAGGGGCAGAGGTACAGCTCTGCCCATGATTTCAGAGGGGGCAAGCCCAAAACCTTGGCACCTACCTTGTGGCATTGAGCCTGTGGGTTCAACAGAAGGGTGTGCAGAACTCAGGAGTTGAGATTTGGGAATCTCCACCTAGATTTCATAAAATGCATGGAAGTGCCTGGAGGTTAATTTGAGACCTTCCTAATTTCTTAATAAAGGTGTTTAGGGCTATATACTTCCCCCTTAACACTTCCTTAGCTGCATCCTGGATATTTTGGTAGGTTGTATCCCTATTTTAATTAATTTCAATTGTCTTTTATAAAATTTATGCTTAAATTATGATTTTGACTCAGGAGCTATTTGGGAGCAAATTACTTAATTTGCATGTATTTGTGCAGTTTTGAGAGACATTCTTGGTATCAATTTATATTTTTATGGTGCCATGATCAAAGTGTGTACTAGGTATAGTTTTAATTATTATTTTTTATTTATTTTTATTTTGGGATGGAGTCTCGCTCTGTCGCCTAGGCTGGAGTACAGTGGCGCAATCTCGGCTCACTGCAAGCTCCGCCTCCTGGGTTCACACCATTCTCCTGCCTCAGCCTCCCAAGTAGCTGGGTCTACAGATGCCTGCCACCATGCCAAGCTAACTTTCTGTATTTTTAGTAGAGATGGGGTTTCACCATGTTAGCCAGGATGGTCTCATCTCCTGACCTCGTGATCTACCTGCCTCGTCCTCCCAAAGTGCTGGGATTACAGGCATGAGCCACTGTGCCCAGCCTCAATTATTCTTTTTATCTCTACAAGGAGAACTACAATGAACTGATGAAAAAATATGAAGATAACACAAATGAACAAAAAAGCATTCCATACTCATGGATTGGAATAATCAATATCATAAACATGGACATGTTGCTCAAAGCTATTTATACTTTCAATGATATTTTTATAAAACTATCAACAATCCAACATTTGGTTCTATTTCTATAGAACCAAAAAAGGTCCCAAGTAATCAAAGCAATCCTAAGCAAAAAGAACAAGCCAGAGGAAGCACATTACTCAACTTCAAAATATACTATAAGGTTAGAGTGAACAAAACAGCATGGTACTGGCAAAAAAAAACAGACACATAGACAAATGGAACAGAATATAAAACTCATAAATAAAGCTGCACACCTACAATCATCTCATCTTCGACAAGGCTAACAAAAATGAGCAACGGGGAAAGGACTCCCTATTCAACTACTTTTGTTGGAATAACTGGCTACCCATATGCCGAAGTATGACGCTGGACCCCTACATTTCACCATATACAAAAACGACCTCAAGATTTAAATGGATTAAAGATTTACATTTAAGAATTCAAAGTATAAAAATCCTGGAAGACCATCATCATCATTGAATAACATGAGGTGGGATTTGTACACAACTGACAATTTCTCTTTGTATCCTAAGACCATGAAAGAAAGCTAGACAGCTCTCAGGGCTCTCTTTAATAAGGAAACTGATTCCATTTGTGAGGGCTCTACCCTCATGACATAATCACCTCCCAAAGGTTTCCCTTCCGAATACCATTACATTAAGCGTTAGGATTTCAACAAACAAATTTTCGGCAAGCAAAAACATTCAGTCTATTGCATCAATGTTTTAATAATTTGTATAATTCAATTCTAAACAAAGAATCTATATTAATATTACCATTATTATACTATTTTCTCAAAATTTATCTCTCTAAAAAGGTCTATGAGTGGGGACAGCAGTTCCAGGAAGATATTTCCCATTTTTGTACATTAGGAAATGTAAACTACTTGATGCTTTAAGAAAAAAAACAAATAACCAGTTTATTTTGTTCTCTCCAACTTCTACGGTAAATGGCTTGTGCAAGAAACAACAGATGCCTCTGCTACTTGATATCTACATTGGAAGATGAAAACAGCGTAAATTATAACTTCAACCTTTAAAGGAAAAACACTATGCTACATTCTTGTAAATGAGTTTTGTAAGTGATCAGAAAGTAAATAGGAATTTAACATTTCATAAACTACTTTTAGACCAGTTACTTTGAATTTCAAAGGTAAATGAAACTAGGTATATTGAAATATCTTCTGATATTAAAAATCAGAAAATTTTTTGGTTGTTTGTAACTTTTATTGCTGCTTTCCCAAAGTAATGTTTACAAACTGACATTTTGTACCTATGTTGCAGTAACTTTGGGATCAGGAGAAGAGATGAACTTCACACAGCATTCTAAATGAATGTCACAACTACAAATCCTGGGGGTAGAGAGGATCAAAAGCATTCCTTAATCTACAAATCGATTTTGATGCTCCAATAAATACACATCTTTCATAGAAACAACAGTGGCCTAAAAAGTGTTTTACCTAAAACATTTCTACACCAAAAATCTTTGGAATTGAACATAATGAAAGTCAGAATTATATTTTTTAAATTCCATTAGATTTAGCAAACATCTATTGCACAGATTTCAGTTACCCAATATTGTTTCAGTTCCTGATTTTGGTTCATAACTGAGAGGAAGAATTAGATTTGAAGAAATTAAACACGAAACAATGGGACAAAAAAACCTAACAGAGTTATATATGATTTGATATAAAATATAAATCAACTTATGGAAAGTTGCTGTAAATTTCTCCTGAAATTGTTGATGTTTTACAGTATATAAAACAATTTCATCTGTATTATTTGCCTTTAAAGGCAACTTTCTTGGCTTGGCAATCGATAATGAAGATGTATTGCACTGGTTTGTAATTTAAGGCTCAGAGCCATTTTAAGAGCTCTTGGAGATAATTTCCCCTCTTCCAGAAGATTCTTGTGGACAGTTGTTGCTGCAACCAGCACTCCTGGCTCTGCAGAAATGAGGATATTGACATCACACCTGAATCTCCCCAAGTGCATTAAGATATATAATATTATACTCTCTGAAACTGACTATTAGCATCATCTCTGAGAGACTTAACTTTCAACATCATCCTATAGCATTGCCTGTGTTTTCCCTATATTGTTTTGTTCTTATTATAAAGTAAATTTCCAGACTCTTATGTGATTCTAGCTATAAAACAACATTAGAACCACATCATATTATAAACCATATCATAGCAAATCTAGAGATCTTTCTGCAGATATAGTCCAGAGACATAAACTCACGATTTCAACTGTCAAGTAGTATATGAAAGCAAACCCTACAATTAACTTACAATCATCTGTACATTCAATATATACAAATTCCTAAGTATGGGTAATACTGATAATAATCCGTTACATAAAATGTAAGTTTAAAATGCATACTTGTCCTGATGAAATTATTATACAGCCTGAAAAAAATTATTTTGTCATTTTTCTGAGTTATTTTGTATTGCATGGGCCCAGACTGAAAGACTAATTATCATGGAATATTATACTCAGGATCTAATTAATTGGTTGACCAAAATCCATAGAAATTTGCATTGTTTAACTATGGGATATAAACATAGACTTTGTCCCTCAATTACAAGTGACTCTTTTTCAACCCATTGTGAAATTAATGAGAACAGATATTAATACAGTACTTGTGACAGGAGCTAGGCAAACTGTCATGTTTATAAGAAAGTTTTGAAAGCAATTCATGCAAATTGCAATGCAGCTTGTCATCTCTGGATCTTGTATGCTCTGGGCAGTCTATAACACTGGTACTGACAGGTTGCAAAAACAATAACAAAGCATGGTGCAACAAAACATATTGGGAAATATAAAAAAATTTCAGCGAATGAAGAATAAAAAATATAGATGTTGACAAATAGGACTTGCTAAAGATGATTTCAGTCTTTAAAAAATCTAGGGAAAGGGAAATAGAGATGAGAAGAGATAGCTTCTGAGGAGACAAAGTAATTAAAAACAAAGAGAAAGCAATGTTTATCACATAGAAGAAATGACCAGAAAGAATTGTTGTTGGTGAAAAGAGGGAGAGGGAATAATTTATCTTTGCAATTAAAATAAATTACAAGGTTTAATTCTAAACAGGCTACATAAATTAAATCATTGTCTGCAGTCTAAGTAAATAAGTCATGAACTTAATTATTCATGAAGACAGTTACTATATATAGACATTGCACAATAATTCACTGTAATTTTCAGAGCATCTATGTTTTTTCTGTTTTTGTTCTGAAAAATTGGACAGTGGATGCTGGGAAGCATCATTTTCTAGAAAATGAAAGAAAATGTCCCTGAAGATTATGACATGAAACCTCTGTGGAGTGGAGGATTAAGTGATGTGTTTTCTGGAATAGAAAACTTTTTATTTTGTTTTGTTTTTCTTCTTATTCCAAGCAGTGATATAAACTTATAGAATTGTTAGGTAGTAATGGTGAGGATCTTTTATACTACTAAGTCCTAGAGTGTTCTGAGATCATGATATATAAACATATGCTTTAATTTAAATCCAATATATTATATTTGAGAAAATCAGAAATAACACCCTATTAGAATTCTCTTATTTGCCTTCACAAGACCACAGCATCTACGAGAGTCTTCATGATTTTAAGTCATGAAACAAGTGGATGGGCGTGACTATCATTCCTCTTTCTTTCCCAGGCATTAATAGCATCTCATGGTAGCTAGATTTACCAAATCCTCTTAATTTTTTAATATAGTTTACCGGTATGTTAGATTTTCATTTATTTATCCCTTCACTTATCATTTATTGAGAAATTAATATTAGCATTTCTTAGTATACAATGAGTTTCTTAGTATACAATGGTGAACAAAACACAGTCCCTGTCTTTAAAAATAGGTAGGTCTTGATCATGAAATCTTCCCCTATTGCAAGAGCACCTCTCAGGCCTTCCATGCTGTGTACCACATGACTTTATTCCCCAGGCATGTATGTTTGAACTATTCGCAGCAGCTAACATAGGAGCTTTTGATACATGGCATGGCCAGTGTATCAAAATCCCTGGCCTGCTGTGCACAGACGGAATTATGATCTGAGCTTTAAGTGAGCTGGTGTCTTAGGATTGTGACATTTCTTCACAAGTGTTTCTCCAGTGGTATAACGCTTCCTCTACCCTTTATTTCTGTCCTTGGTTGCAGCATTCCCAGTCTATTTCTTTGAAGTTCTCATACTATTTAATTTGTTTTGTTTTATTTATTGTTGTTGATGTTGTTTCATTTTTGCTTAAGTGAGACAGGATGGAATTGGAGTAACAAGAAAGTCCCTCTTAAAAGTGGAATAAAGCTCTGTCACAACTTTCCCCCATGTTATCACAAAGGCTCTGAAGTTATTTCACAATGAATTTTTTTCTTCCTTTGTCCTTGCCAGATGCACAAGGGGATCTTTCTCAGATATTCATAGGGAGAAACTAAAGAATCACCTGCAGGTAAAACCCACAAAAGTGCTGGGTTCCCTTTAAAACTGCAGTCCACAGGAAATTCTCACACTTTCTTCCAGCATTCTGCCGTGAGGAATTTATCAAAATTACCATTTAAGAGTTTCAGCCAGTTATGGACTCAGTGGCTTCTATTTCAGGTGGAAGATTTCAGATAGGTCTCTCTGGATGATCCTGTCTCTCCAGATTTCTAAGAGGCAATTTCCCCTGACCTGAATTATCTGATATGTAAAAAATAAGTCATTTATTTTCAGTTTCTCCAGCCTTTGCTTATTTTAACATGAGTGAGAACTTGTGAGATGCTTTTTTACATGTCGGAGCTGAAATTGAAAGTCCAAATGTTATTAGTACCATAATAGTAGTATTTTTAACTTAGCTACGTCAATGCTACATCATCCTATGTCAGACTTTATAGATTTGAAACATTGAGCATAACAAAGGGGACAAATATAACTTAACCATAGTCACCGTGTGTAGCACCATGGATATAAAAATGATTCACAGCGTGTAAAATAGGTGTAGAAATAAAGTGTCTGGATCTTACTTCTAATAGAAGTCACCTAGATAAACAGCAGAAATCAAGTATAGACTCAAACAGAAAAAAATAATAATAAAATCTGAGAATTTTACAATTAAAATCTGTGGTATGTAAAATTTGAGAAATCATTCATTTGAACTTCAGATAATCACACACTTTGTTTTTGAGAACTCATTAATTTGAACTTCAGATGATTTACAGACTTCAGACTTATTTTTTCCTGAATGTCTTGCATCAGTGTGAACTGTGTCTCAAAAGTGTCATAACAGGGAACAGACCAGCATATTTAAGGTAGCCTTCGTCACCGAACACTTGTGAACCTCATTCTTATCATTGGAAATATTTTAAAGGGCTGGAGTGCATCCAGTGAAAACCAAAAGTAGACTTAATTGATCTACACCTTATCGCTGAAGTCTGAATTACCATCTTGTCAAAAGTGACTAGAGTCTTAGAGATAAAAGCTAAGAAAATTTTCATCCTCCAGTTATGATAAAGTCATGGTTCTCAAAAGTTGTCATATGTAAATCATGTACCATTTTATAAAACAAAGCTTAATGTGCTGTCATATTTAAAATTTGGTGGGGAGCGGGGATTGCTTGTCTTGGGATTTTAACTTAGACGATTTCTGCAAAATTAGTGTCACCTGGAAGCATTTTATTGACAATTTAATGATTGACTTTTCTTCAGATCATTCTACTAAGAGCAGGAATTTGAAGGTGAAAGCAATGTCACTAATATTAAAAACAACTTTATCATTCTGAGAGGCAAGTTATTTCAAGCCTGAGTCTCTCTGGAAAACTTTGATAAAGTCATTTTGATTCTGGAACATGTTGTTTCTTGCTAAGTTTTGCCAGAGATCACCAGCTCTATAATATAGAAATTGCATTGAGCAATTGGGATTGTATAAGAAATTACCACCATAAATATCATACTTTATTGTTGTATTACAAAATACTACGTTCTATATTTGGCTTCAGATGTATTAATACTGAATATACCCTCAATATGGCATCACTATGAATTAGATTAACCACAGCAAAAAGGAATAGTAACATCAATTTAAATTTTCCTAGAATATTGTGGCAATTCTATGTTTACATTCAAAATCCAGTAACAAAAAATTGATTGCAAAACTCATCTACAGTTTAGAATATGGGGAGACAAACTAATTTTATCTCTAAATAAACTCAAAGTTGCATTTTAATATCAAAACTCATCAATTCTCTTTCTGCTTTGGTATCATTAGCCTTTACAGCTTATCCCCACCGCATGAAGAAATTGAAACCCTGAGCAGACCAAAAATGGGTTCCAAAACTGAATCAGTAAAAACAACCTACCAACCAAAAAAAGCTCTGGACCAGATTTTTTCAAAGTCAAATTCTGCTAGATTTACAGACAAGAACTGGTGACAATTCTACTGAAACTATTTCAAAATATCAAGGAGAAGAAACTCCTCCCTAATTCATCCTAAAAAGTCAGGATCACCCTAATACTAAAACCTGGCAAAGACACAACCAAAAAAGAAAACTTCAGGCCAGTCTCTCTGATAAATGTAGAGACAAAAATTCTCAACAAACTACTAGCAAATCATATCCAGCAGTACATCAAAAAGTCAATACACCATAATAAAGTAGGCTTTATTCATAGGATGCAAAGATGGTCCAACATATGCAAATCAATAAATGTAATTCAACACATAAAGAGAATCAAAAGCAAAAACCATATGCTTAATAGATGAAGAAAAAGCATTTGATAAAATCCAGCATCCATTTATGATACAAACTCTGAACAGATTAGGCATCGAAGAAACATATCTAAAAATAAAAATAGCCATCCATGACACATCCAGAGCCAACATCATACTGAATTGACAAAAGCTCAAACCATTTTCTTTGAGAATGGCAACAAAACAAAAATGTCCATTCCCAACATTCCTATTCAATATATTTCTGAAATTTCTAGCCAGAGCTAGAAGGCGTCTAAATAGGAAAAGAAGTCAAACTATCTCTCTTCACTCACAATATGAATCTATACCTAGAAAATTGAAAACCCTCTGCCAAAAGGCTCCTAGAACTGATAAACAACTTTAGTAAATTTCAGGATGCAAAATCATTGTACAAAAACCAGTAGCATTTCTAGACTCTAATAGCATTCAAGTTGAAAGCCAAATCCTGGATACAATCCCATTTACAATCACAACACACAAAAAATAAAATACCTAGGAATAAATCTAACCAAGGAGGTTAAAGACCTCTACAAGAACTACAAAACACTTCAGAAAAAAAATTATGGATGACACAAATAAATAGACAAACATTCCATGCTGATGGACTGGAAGAATCAATATCATTAAAAAGGTCATGCTACCCAAAGCAATCTACAGATTCAACACTATTCTTATTAAAATACCAACGTCATTTTTCACAGAATTAGAAAAAAAATATTTTATGATTCATGTGAAACCAAAAAAGAGCCGGAATAACCATTGTAATCCTAAACAAACAGAGCAAAGCCAGAGGCATCACATTACCTGACTTCAAACCATACTATAAGGCTACAGTAACCAAAATAGCATGGTACTGGTACAAAAACAGATACACAGACCAATAAAACAGAAATAAAGCCACACACATACAGCTATCTGATTTTTGTCGAAGTCAACAAAAATAAGCAATATGGAAAGCACTCGCTATTCAATAAATTGTGCTGGGATAGCTGGCTAGCCATATGCACAATCATCAAGCTAGACTCCTATCTTTTCCCGTATACAAAAGTTAACTTAAAGTGGATTAAATATTTAAATGTAACACCAGAAGCTCTAAGATTCCTAAAACAAAACATAGAAAACACCACTCTGGACATTGACCTTGGGAATACATTTATGACTAAGTCCTCAAAAGCAATTGCAATGTTAACAAAATTGACAAGTGGGACCTGGTGAAACTAAAGAGCTTCTGCACAACAAAAGAAACTGAAGGGAGAGTAAAAAAACAATCTGCAGGATAGGAGAAAGTATTTGCAAACTACGCATCTGACAAAGGTCTAATATGCAGAATCTACAGGGAACTTAATTCAACAAGTAAAAAGCACATAACTTCATTAAAAACTGGGCAAAACATATGAATAGAATCTTCTCGAAAGAAGACGCACAAGTGGCAATGAACATAGGAAAAAATGCTCAACATCACTAATCATCAGAGAAATGCAAATCAAAACCTCAAAAAGATACCATCTCACACCCATTAGAAAGGCTAGTATTTAAAAGTCAAAAAACAGAGAAGCTGAAGGCTTTAGAGAAAAGGGAATGCTTATACACTGTGGTTGGGAATATAAATTATCTCAGCCACAGTGGAAAGCAGTAGGGATAATTCTCAAAGAACTTAAAACAGAACTACCATTCAACCCAGCAATCCCATTACTGGGTATATATCCAAAAGAAAATACAGCATTGAACCAAAAAAACACATGTACTCTTCACAGTAGCAAAGACATAGAATCAACCTAGGTGCCCATCAGTGGTAGATTAAAGAAAGTGTGGTACATATATATATCATGGAATACTACATGGCCATAAAAAAAAAATCTTGTCCTTTGCACCAATATAGATGAAGCTGGAGGCCATTATCCTAAGCGAATTAATATAGGAACAGAAAAATGCCACAAGTTTTCACTTATAAGTGGAAGCTAAACATTTGATACTCATGGACATAAAGATGATGGCAATAGACACTGGGGACTTCTAGAAAGGGCAAAGGGGGAAACTACCTATTGGGTGCTATACTCACTATCTGGGTGGTGGGATCAAGCATACCGCAAACATCACCATCACACAGTATATTCATGTAAAAAACCAGCACATGTACCCATAGATCTAAACTAAAAGTTGAAATTATTTTTAAAAATTTAAAAAAGAATGGTTCTATCATACATACTCTATAAATTCAATGGGAATTAACTGGAGAAATTTCTTGAAAAATACAACAAATTAAATTGACATAAGAAGATATAGAATATCCAGTTCTATATCTAAAAATGTCAAAATAGTTTCAACAAAAACACTCCAACTAGGAAATCTCTAGGAAATCAACTAGGAAAGGTAAATCTAACATTCAAGGGAGAGATTACACCATTACTGTATGTATATATGTAAATGTTGGTTTTTTTAGAGAAAAATCATTTACCAAATTGTTTTATGAAGGTAGTTCATGGCTAATCCAAAATCTAATAAGACATTACACAGTAAGAATAAGAAAGGGAGAAGAGAGAGCGGAAGGAAAGAAAAGGGAAGGGAGTAAGGAAGGAAGGCAATATAAAAGGAAAGCAAAGAGGATGGAAAGAAAGAAAAAGCAAAGAAAAAGATAAAAATATACACGACATTCGTAATACCCCATATGCCTTTGAGGCAATGTTTATTTTCTTCATTCTATTTTTCTCTCTGTTGTTCAGCTTGCATAATCTCTATCAATCTACTCTCAAATTTGCTTTTCTTTTCATCACCCATTCTAAGTCTACATTCAAGCCCTTCTCATGAATATGAAATTACTATAATACTTGTGGGTTTGTTTCATAATTTCTATCTCTGTTATTAGCTCCTTAATGCAACATTGTCATCATCCCTTCCTTTCCTTCTCTGACCATACTTAACCTTCAGTTCTGCGAACATATTTATAATGGCAATTTCGAAGTCTGTTTCTTTCAAATCCGGCATCTAGATGTTCTCACAGGCAGTTGTGTGGCCTGCAATATTTTTTCCAGTGTAGAGTCCATACTCTCCTGTTTCTTTGCATGCCTCAAAATTCTTTGTTGGAAACCTGACATTTCAGGTATACTTTCTAGCAACTCTGGGTACTGATACTCTTTCTTCCAGGGTTTGGTTTTGTTGGTTGTTTCCTAATGACTGGATTTGGTGTATCATTTTTGTGAAGTACACCCCCCTCACCTACACAGTGTTGAACCAGTAATGTTAATACACAGGGAGGCATCCCTTTGGAGATACTCACAGGCACTGTGGGAAGACAGCAGTGCAGATCTCTTATTCTCTGTTCCTGACTAGACATGGCTGCTAAACTCCATTAATTGCTTCCTCCTTGTTCTAATAGTCTCACCAATGAACTGGGGCATAAATTGCTCCATAATCTAACCCAATTCAATTCTGGCTACTTTGAAGAAACAGTTTCTGACGTCTGTGTTTGATATTTGTTCTGATTCCACAAGGGTCCCCTTTAGCGATTTTCTTTGCTATTCCCTTACTTTTCTTACTGAATTTTCACAGATTTCCTTGAGCACATGTTTCTTCATTGCCATTTGCCCTTAGGGTCCAGAGCCTTATGATTCACTGGAAAGTGAGTCAGTGTCCTTGTGCTGTAATGACAGTAGTTTATCCTCGACAATGCCAGATAATTTAATGTTCAAAACTGATCAATACATTTACAATATGTAAAAATGCACAAAAATATAATTCAGTACCCACTCATGATTTTTAAATGCTGAATACACTACTAATAGTAAGAAACATACTCAACTGAAAAAGAACATTATAAAAAATTCAATAGCTAACATAATGTACAATGATAAAAAAATGTTGTTTACTTCTAATATCTAGAAAACTATGCTAGCTTTCACACTTTCCACTCAGAATTTTACTGTTTGTTCTAGCTATTATAATCAAGGAAGAAATTAAAATAAAATCTATAAAATCCATAAATTCTGAAATAAAACTTTGTTTATATATATATATATATACATTTTTTTTTACATAGAAAATTCCAGAAAATCTAGAAATTAGTTCAAAAGGTAATAAAGTTAGCAAGGATACAGAAATGATCAATGAAAAACAATTTTTCTTATATACCAGCAGCAGACAATTTAAATATTAAAAATAACCACTTACAAGATTGCTATAAAAAATACAATAATGTATCTAAGACCTCTGCGCTGAAATGCATAAATCAATACTAGGATAAATATAACAAAATATAAATAAACAAAGAAATATACAATGTTTAAATATCATAAAAATTGATTTTTTTTAACTTTATGTTCAGGGATGCATGGACAGATTTGTTACATAAGTAAACGCCTGTCATGGAGGAATTGTTGTACAGATTATTTCATCATCCAGATATTAAGCCTAGTAGCAACTGGTTATTTTTCCTGATCCTAGACCTCCTCCCAGCCTCCACCCTATGAAAGGCCCCATTGTGTGTTGTTCCCTTCTATGTGTCCATGTGTTCTCATCATTTAGCTCCCACTTGTAAGTGAGAACATGAAGTATTTGGTTTCCTGTTCGTGGGTTAGTTTGCTAAGAATGATGACCCCCAGCCTCATCCATTTTCCTGTAAAGGACATGATCTCTTTTTTTTTTTTATGACTGCATAGTATCCCATGGTGTATCTGTACATTTTCTTTATCCAGTAGACCACTGATCGACATTTAGGTTGATTCCATGTCTTTGCTATTGTGGATAGTGCTGCAACGAACATATGTGTACATGTGTATTTATGATAGAACAGTTTATATTCCACTGGGTATACACCCAGTAATAGGATTACTAGATCAAATGTGAGTTCTGTTTTTAGGTCTTTGAGGAATCACCACACTGTGTTACACAATGGTTGAACTAATTTACACCTCTACAAACAGCGCATAAATGTTCCCATTTTTGTGCAACCTCACCAGCATCTATTTTTTTTTAAAATAGCCATGCTGACTGGTGTTAGATCTCACTGTAGCTTTGATTTGCATTTCTCTAATAATCAGTGATGTTGAACATCTTATCATATGCTGTTCGCCAAATAAATATCTTCTTTTGAGAGGTGTCTATTCATGTCCTTTGCCTACTTTTTAATGAGGTTGGGTTTTTTTCTTGTAAATTTTCTTAAGTTCCTTATAGATGCTGGATATTAGACCTTTGTCAGACACATAGTTTGCAAAAGTTTTCTCCCATTCAATAGGTTGTCTGTTCTCTCTGCTGATAGTTTCATTTGCTGTGCAGAAATTCTTTAGTTTGATTAGATCCAATTTGTCAAGTTTGCTTTTGTTGCAATTGTTTTTGGCGTCTTCCTCATGAAATCTTTGCCCTTCTCTATGTCCAGAATGATACTGCCTAAGTTGTCTACCAGAGTTTTTATAGTTTTGAATTTTATATTTAAGTCTTTAATCCATCTTGAGTTGAGTTTTGTATATGGCATAAGGAAGGGGCTGAGTTTCAATCTTCTGCATATGGCAAGCCAGTTACTCCAGCACCATTTATTGAATAAGGAGTCCTTTCCCCACTGATTATTTTTATCACCTTTGTCGAAGATCAGATGGTTGTAGCTGTGTGGCCTTATTTCTGGGCTTTGTATTACTGTTCCGTTGATCTATGTGCCTGTTTTTGTACTAGTCCCATGCTGTTTTAGTTGACTATAGCCCTGTAGTATAGTTTGAAGTCTGGTATGGTGATGCCTCCAGTTTTGTTCTTTTTGCTTAAGATTGCCTTTGCTATTAGGGCTCTTTTTTGATTCAATATAAATTTTAAAATAGTTTTTTTTTAAATTTATGTGAAAAATATCATTGGTAATATGATAGTAATAACATTGAATCTAGAAATTGTTTTGAGCAGTATGGCCATTTTTAACAATATTGATTATTTTTCTTATTGAATAGTTTTCCATTTGTGTGTGTCATCTCAGATTTCTTTGAGCAGTGTTTTATAGTTCTCATTGTACAGATCTTTTGCTTCCCTGCTTAGCTGTTTTCTTAGGTATTTTTTTTTAAAGAATCAATATTTTTTAAATGCCAATTCTCCATAAGTTGATCTATAGATTAAAAAATCAATCTAAATCAAATTTCAGCAGGATTTTTGGTAGAAATGGCAAGAGTTCCTAAACTTCAAAAGACTGAAATTCAGGGTCTCAAGACTAAACAACTAAGACCAAACATGTCAAACACAGACTAATAAAATATAATATAGAATTCACATTCATGGGTTATTTAAATTTCAACAAAAGTGTGAGTATCTTTCAGGACATGAATGTCATTTTTTAATTGTGTAGCTTCAACTGTATATTTTTATGGAAAGTAATCATCAAACGTTAACTTTCAACACACACACACTCACACTCACACCTAACATAAATAATATACCTAAATGTAAAACTTAAGAATATAAAACTATAAAATACAGAGATGAAAATCGTTACCACATTCATGCATGGAAACAATTCTTAGCTAGAACGAAGACGGGAAAACTACAAAATTTTTAAAAACAGACAAATTGGACTGCGTGAAAATTAAAATTCAAGAAATGAAAAGGAACACCACAGAAAGGAAACAAGTTAATAGAAACATAAATAACTCTTACAACTCAGTAATGAGGATTTAAATAGCTCCATATAAATGGGCAAAAAGAACTAAATGGACATGACCCATAAGACATTTGCATTGCCAACAAATCCATCACAGTGTTCTGCATATTAAGGTAAATAAACATTAAAATTACAGTGCAAGGCTCCTTCACATCCATTAGAACCACTAGAATGGTTAAAATTTAAAATGCTGGCAATACATAGTGGTGACAAGTGTGTGGGCAACTGGAGACCTCCTATGCTGCTGGTGAAAATGTAAAACCATACAACTATTTTGAAAATCAGTTTCTTACAAACCTTACATGCACATTTACCATAAGACCCAACAATTCAACTCCTAGGTATGTTATTTTAGTTAAATGAAAACATCCACATAAAGATCTTTATGAAAATGTTTATAGTCATTTTTTGTAATAACAAGTAAATAGCACATTGCCAAATGATAAAAAGTAATGAATAATGGATAAACAATTCCTGCTATATCCATAAAATACAATCCTGTTAAGCAGAAAAAAAAAAGAACTATTACCACATGCAGCAGTACTGATCAGTCTCAAAATAATTATGTTGAGTGCAAGAAGCCAGACTAAACTGAGTACAGTCTGTATTAGCTTGTTTAGATAAAATTATATAAAACAAAATTGTATACATAGTAAAAGAAAGCAGATGAGTGGTTTCCTGGCAATTAGGTAAAGGGAAATATTACACAAGGATGCTTTTGGGCATGCCTTATTTTGACCATAATGATGATTTCACAGTTATAATCATATGTCAAATCTCAACAAATAGGAAACATTAAGTATATGCAATTTATTATACAACAATTATAACTCTATAAATTGGTGAGAAGCATTTCCAAACATATTTTCATGTGTTAAATTATTTATTTTTAATCTTGAAATAATCTTGAGCAACCAATTGGAATGAAATTAGAGATAAGGCTTCAAACTGAATATGATGCAATGCTCTCCTTTTTTTGTTTGCTTGTTTGTTTGATACAGAGTCCTGCTCTGTCACCCAGACTGGAGTGCAGTGGTGTGATCTCAGTTCACTGCAACCTCCACCTACTGAGTTCAAGTGATTCTCCTGCCTCAGCATCCCAAGTAGCTGGGACTACAGGCATGCACCACCATGCCCAGCTAATTTTTGTATTTTTAGTAGAGACGGGGTTTCACCATATTGTCCAGGCTGGTCTTGAACTCCTGACCTTGTTATCTGCCCACCTCAGCCTCCCAAAGTGCTGGGATTACAGGCGTGAGCCACCGTGCCTGGCCAATGCTCTCATTTCTTTGCCTATTAAAATAATAGTGTAAGATGAATAGAACATAAAAACCTAAGAAATACAAGTATCCAAAAAGGTAAGATTCCATACTCTGGATCGACTACCAGTAGGGAGCCATCAGTAAAGAGAGTGTATGTCAGTTCTAGGTGAGACTGGAGGATTTTTGTAGAGGGCGTCTAAGCAATTGAACATTTCGTTTTCTTACTTTTTCCTTCTGTTCTCTCTTCAGTTCTCTTTCTTTCTCCTCTTCCATTTCCTTCTATTCCTTTTTTTTAATTTTTAATTTTTGTGTGTATATAGTGGGGTCTATATTTATGAGGTACATGAGATGTTTTGATACAGTCCTACAATGTGAAATAAGCACATCATGGAGAATGGGGCATCCGCTCCCTCAAGCACTTATCTTTGAGTTACAAAAAAATCTAATTACATTTGTTATTTTAAAATACACAAATAAGTTATTACGGACTATGGTCACCTCGTTGTGCTATCAGGTAGTAGGTCTTATTCATTCTTTCTATTTTTCTTTTTTTTTAACCTTCCATCTGCTCTACATTCTTTTCTTTTTGTTATTTTTGTCTTGTTTCTTTGTATTCACAGATGATAATATTTTTAATGTTTTCAGTATTTTCCATTTATTTTATCATCCCTTTCATCACTCATCTTTCAAAATCTAGCTTCACTTTTTATATATGTTTTCACCATTTTGATCACATGCTTTTAAAACATTATATGTCTTAATTTATTTAGACTGGCATAATAAAATATCATAAACCAGGTAACTTATACATATCTCATTTTCCTTATTTCATTTTACCTTATAAACATTTTATTTTTTAACAATTCTAAGCTGGGAAGTCCAGTACAAAGGCACTGGCAGACTTGGTGTCTGTGGTGGGCTGCTTTCTGGCGCATAGACAGCTCCATCTCACTGTATCCTCACATGGTGGAAGGGAAGAACGAGCTCCCTTAAACTTCTTCTATAAGAGCACTAACCCCACTCATGAGCCTCACGACCTAATCACTTGCCAAAGACCCACTTATTAATACCATCACTTTGGGGGTTAAGACTTCATCATATGAATTTAGGGGAGACACAAACATTCAGACCCTAGCAATATGTATCTATATTTGCAATATGCAGATTACTCATAAATGTCTTCATATCAAAACCATCATGTCACAGATGAGAACAATGATGGCTGAAAGAGCTCATTTTCATAATATTCATAAGGAGAAATTGAGTTATGATTTAGACCCACATGTTTTCAACCCATGAGCAATCTCATTTACAACACCTCCTTCTTGGTACATCCTGCCACATCTCTCTACACTGATAACCATATTAGGAAACTATACCTAAATAGATTAAAACCCTAGCAAGAGATTCTTATTTGCTTAAAGTGGTCCTTCTTTTGGTTGCTGCTGGAGTAAGGAAGCCCTCTACTTACAGGTTTTTTTTCCATAAATTATGGACATCACAGTCTGAACTACCAGATGTCAGAAATACTCTACTAAGGAGACAAGACACAAAGTTTTGCCTTGCAGTGTTAAACATTTAAGAAAATATAGTATATGTAGAATTCCAGTGTTCTCAGATTAATACTTTAAAATCTTTTTTCCCAAGACCTGTGAACACAAGCACAGCTATACAGCCCAATAAGAATTTATAAATAATTTGGCAAAACCTGACTTTCATATACAACATAAAGCATTCAGATGTGATATTTCTATTCTAATTTAGGATATAAGAAAGTGAATGTATATTTGTAAAATTTTTACATAGCACTGCCTTTATAATAAAGCACAAACACTGACATAAAAAATGCCTAACAAATATTTGGGGAGTTAAATCAAGGTATGACCTCAAAGATTTGATTCACAGGAATAAATTTAAACCCAAATACATATGTATGTTTCATTCATGTTTATACTCTTAATAATTTGACTCTCAAATATAAGCAATACATTACAGTTATTAACTTATTGGTTCTATAACTAATACCATCATAAAACTCAATATTTACATTCATACATTATATAGATAGATAGTCATGCTTGGTAGTCTAATTTTAACTTAATAATATAAATGTCACCAAACAACTTTTATTCTCAAGTTAATTAAGATACAAATAAGTGAAGCCTGTATTAGCTTTAGTTCTAGGCTTGAGCCAGAATAAACAACACATAAAAAGCTTCTGTCATAAGCATGAGGTCCTAAAAATGCATGCTGATTATAATAACAGTTGTAGTCTTTAGCAATTATCATCCTGACATTTGAGATCTGACACATGATTATAAAGTATCAACAATCATTTTCTGCAACCTTATGAAACTAGTGCAAGGGAAATACTTTCACATTTTCTTCCAAATATTTATATGCTGCTGCTTTGACCAGAGTCAATCATTAACTTTTATTCAACATTTTTGTGGATTCACTTCATATATAATTATTTGACAGGAATGGTGGAAGAATATTATCAGCTTAATTGTTGTGCATATATTTCTCTGTGCTGATTAAATTATCTTTTTATAAAGCATTGTTTTAACCCCAATATTATTTATCCTTCTCTGTGTCATTCGTTTTTTTCAAGTCTTTTTTTTTTTTTTTTTTTTATTTCTGTGGCCAACATAAAATTAGTATCATCTATGTCTTTCAGTAAAGGAATAAGCATAGTGAAATAATTTAATTTAGGTCACAATTGGTGATATTTTGCATTACAATAAAATGATCCTTATTCTATTGAAACATTTGTCAACTGCTGTATTTAATTATGACACACAAGGCATGCTGCAGAACCTAATGAGCTCAAAATTGTTGCCATGATGGAGGAAAGTGTATAATATTGAGGTCCAGACAACCAATGGGCAGAATTTTGGCAAAATACAATTTCCTACTGAGAATTCTTTTCAAAGCCTGGGAACATGCACTTGGGATTGTGGGAATACATAGCATAGACCTCCCTCAATTGATCAAGAGCTAAATCCAGCCTCCAAGCATACAAGAGGCTACGAAGATACAGACAAGATATTAGGTAGCCATCTGTTGTTAGAGCAATAGAAGGAGAACATGACAAATTGAGTGAAGATTTCAATAAAGCCCGTTGTCAGGTTAACTAGTATGACACAGGAAGGACCTACAGAAGGGCAGTTGTGTCTCTCAAGAGGTAGGAGCTGATACTGACTGAAGTGGTAATTATCTAACAGCTCAAACGGCACATCAAATGTAGGTGTTTGAAGAATAACCGAATATAGTTTCCTATGTAAAAAGTGACTTTCTACCTTACTATAGCGATTTTTTACAGAAGGATTTCACCTAAATGAGCATAGTCTATAGGTCAAGCAGAGCAAAAGTAATATTTAATATAGAAGAGGATGTTTACTGTTGAGATGAAAACAACTGGGAACAAGATGAAAACTGGTGATTGAGTCATTAGATACTTTGGACATGAAGTGCTTCTCCACAAACTTTCCTTTTTTATCTTTTATTTCATTTTTTAAAAAAGGAAATTATACATTATTTAAAATTTTAAATTATCTTTGTAAAAATCAGTATTCAATTAAAACACTATTGTGAACTATTATTTTATTGATTTGAGGGTTTCTTCTGTTTGTTTATATCTTGGAACATACCAACTGAAGGGTCAGGTGTTCTCAAAAAATGTCCCTAATGTGGGCTCATTGTATGCACAACAGTTCAGAACCTCAGGCAAGGTAAAAAGAGGCCCATTTCCTTAAGACAATTCATTCACTGTGACTAGTTCCACCCCTGATTTTGGAATAAGGTGAATCCGTTAAGCACACTGAAAAGTTAATATTGTTTCCAACTCTCAACATAAGCAAATTTAACTCTGGACATGCCTCTCCCATCCTGAGAAGTTATACTCAGCTGGTGCGTCCCCACAACAAGACCCATGCAGCAGAGGAAGCCTTAGAAAATCAGCATCAGCTCTGTGGACTGCCACTAACTGCTGCCAGCTTAAACTCTACCTGTTGTTCTTGTTTTTATTATACCTGTTCTCAAATGCACATTCTAAGTTTGGTTTTGATTCCTGTTTCTTATCTTTTTAACACTGACAATTGGCCCAGCTCTCTTTTGTATATTAACAAATTTTTGCCTCATTTTTAACTCTACGGCCTCTGCTAGTATAATGTCCTACCACTCTGGAAATAACTTGATGGAAGCCATTTGCACCATATGTGGAACTTAGTTATTTGATTGTGGGTTACTTCCCCTTTAAGCATTTCTATTTCAATTCTTCTGTGCAATTATAGAATAAGAGGGTATACTCTTATAAAACTACTTAAGCAGGCGACTTTATTAAATATGAAGTCCTTATTGGTGTATAGAAAATGGTTGAATTTTGCTACTGGAAAAAGTCATAACATGTGCTGTTGTTTGGTATCATTGTTACTTTAAAGGATTGTGAGAGTGCTAACAAGTTCAAAGAGCACCCGTTTTGGCTCAGAAGCCAGTCCAAATTAATTAAAACTACAAACCATCTTTAAAAACTACACCAAGTGTCCAACTGTGCCAAGATTTATTTACTAAATTGTATTGATTTAGGTGTAAAATGTTTGCTTCTACTAATATCAGATTATTGAAGATTTATAAAGAGATTTTAATCAGGGTGATTGAAACAATTCAATAAGTCACTATTACTATGTACCAGTTAGCACACAGCAATTATTTTGGGTTTGGAGATGAATAAAAACACACACAATAAGTAAAACTTCTGACCTCATCTAAATAAATCAGAAATTCCTAATATTTGTGTTGTAGAATTTGTGACATATCATCATTTCAAATGTGATAAGATGGGAATCATCATGTCCAAACTAAATGTAGTCTTGTCATCTTCTATCTTTTGAAACATTGTAAAATGGAGAAATGTCCTCTCTTTCTGAAAATGCTAACTTTGTGTTGTTCATTACATCCCTTAATAATTTACCCCCAAAGAGAACAAATAGACAAAAAGCATTGAGCCAGAACTGGCAGCTTGTCAGTCCTCACTGCTTAGAGACAAAAAGAGCAAACAGACAGAATTCATCAGAGACTGCACAGCTCTAGTAATCAATTATGATGAGCTGTATATTAAAATATTTTCTAGAATCATCTAAATTCACGTATATACCATAAGTGAAGAAGAGAAACACTCTTCTGTATTTATTAATTTAGTCTATCAGCCTGTCATTTGATGTGCGGGAGGAAGAAGGAAGAATAAATGTAAAATCCTAATTTCTTCCTTAAGCCTTTCAGTAGAAAAAAAATAAATGTTGTAATCATTGAAGAAAAGTTTTTCTTTAACTTTTAAAAAATTATTACCCACATACTATGTTTCCATATTCTTCTGCCTCATGAATCTTAAATTCTCATTAGTAATTACAGACACACTCCAGATAGCTCTGATAACACTTGTGTTAAGAGGATGGCAATTAATTACATTTAAATAACAATAACCTAACTTTTAAATGCCAGTAACCAAATTCTAATACTTTATTTCACATTAGAGGGTAAATAAATATTTCTTTCTCTGCAGTCACAGCGATTTCCATTCATTACTGCTTTTATAATGGTATTAAAATATATATTCTTCAGGCATAGCACGAAACAGGTAGTTTAATGATTTAGGTAAAAATTACAGACATACATAGAGTTGGTAGATGAGATCATTACACTTGTTAAAAAAATTGTACAGTTTTCACTCTAATTGCCATATACATTATTTTATATAATAGCTAGCATTTTTCTTTTTATAATGGAAATATATGCTACAGTTTACATACATATTTTTAGAAATACACAGAAAAAACACTATACAGCATTTGCAGCAGCAAACAAAAGTGCTTTCATTTATCTCAAAGTAGAGATATATTGTTGTTTTTTTTTTAACTTTAAGCTCAGGGCTACAAGTGCAGGTTTGTTACATAGGTAAATTTGTGTCATGAGGTTTTGTCGTACAGATTATTTCATCACCCAGGTATTAAGTCTAGTAGTCATTAGTTATTTTAATTTTCCATCAATCAATTCATATTGACCTAACCTACCTTAATAGATAATAAAAATTGATGGTGATCAGTGCCTTACAGTTCATTTTCATGATGGAAGAAGATTTATAAACCAAAGTGAACAAGCGATAGATCAAATTCCCAAAAGATGAGTTTTTACACAGAATAAGAAGATGTCCCCCAATGGTATATCAGAAAAGCTATTCAGTATCTTAACATAAATGTCCTGTAATATCTATGAAGTCTATAAATGTCCAATAAAGTGTGTATACAAACACACACACATATATTTAATTATATATCATATATTTTATATTTTTGGTTAACATTGCACAGGTTACTTTAAATAGATTATATTTTCTCAAAAGTTTAATATTAATACTAATTTATACTGTTTATTCCAGGCTGGATATTGATTACTCCAAAATGATTTATTTAATGATATAAGCAATAATGCTATTTTAATTGTATATCTGCTTTTGTATCTACAGGCTGCATCTGAAATTATTTTTTTTCATTCTTGCCTATCTTTGTAACTAGAAATCTCACATATATAATCCAACAAATCCTTAAACTTAGTCTACTTTGAAATTAAAGTGTTGTCTTACATCTACAGATTAATCTCATTTCAATTTCCCAGGGATTATAACTGGCATCTCTACTAGTCCATCATACAGGTTGCATTGTGAAATCACCTTCAATTCCCTCTTATTTTCATTTTCTAAAACCCTTTATCAACTTATCCAAAATAATTTTCCCTTTAAATGTTTTTCAGTTTTACCCTTTTTTATCTTTACTATCAAAATTATTCCAAGGAAATATCAGTTTGGATGGGATCAAAGCAAACTTGAGTGGTGCAGAGACCATAGACATTCAGGTAAGAGAGGTGTGAGTGATTTTTGGAGGACTGTGAAAATACATAATTATAGAAAGTGAGATTTCAGAAGAATGTGGGTGGAGAAAAGGAAAAGACAAGATAAATTAAGGGAAATGTACTTTTTCTCATTGTGTTAGAAACAACACAGATGGCTATAAACATTCATTTAGAAAATAAAACCCAGGGAAAAAATAACCTTAACATTTTGAACTGAAGTGCTATGCTTCATCAGTGACAGCAACCATACCATTCTTGGTGTTAATGCATTTCTCCACCATTTTTTTATCAAGAAAGTATGATCTGTTACTGGCATTAGCCAACTCCAGGCAGCAAAATAGACAAAATGTCAACAGTATCTACAATAACTCACATCATCACCACACTCCTTTACATGCCACAGAGTTGGTCTGATTCAGGAAAAAAATATGAGTGGAAAACTGAATGAAGTCACTGAAGAGTGAGAAGCCATATTTCCCACAAATAGGCTGCAGCTTGAGACATTCCAAGGTTTTAATATTAGTAAATGCACTTTGTAGTTTCAAAATATTTCTAAAGCTCTTAGAAAGCAGTAAGGTTAAGAGCATTATTCGATTAATAAGTTTTTGTTGGAGACAACAAAATGATGTTTGGAGATAACAAAATGATGTAAATGAGATACATAACTTCTACTCACTGATGAAACGGTAAAAATTCATCCATCCTTGAAAACACACTCCATGTCAAAAAGTCCTTCTAGTAAAGGATCAAACAAATTGAGAGTTCCTTAGTGATGACTAAGGGAAATGCATTATTTCTTATTGGATTTACACTTAATTTTGTTATAAAAATATCTTACCACACTTGTAATGTTTAATAAAAAAAATAGAATTATATTTTTACAATCAGAAAGATGACCTACTGAAAGTATTAGAAATATCAGGGTCAGAAAAATTTAAGAATAAACCTTGGTATCATGAAAGAACATTTCTGACTTCTATAAAAACATCAGGATTTGGTCCCATCTCCTTCATTAATAACTTTCCACCTTGAGCAATTTATCTAATCAATCTATATAAATGTATACAATTTTGTATAAGTAATAACAAGAATAAAACCTTCATCATTTCTTTACCTGAGAAAAAAGAGAGATAATGTTTGGGGAAAAATATCTAGGGAAGCTGCAATAAGCTTAAGCAAAATTCAGTTATACAAGCATATCTCCTTTTATTGTCATTTGCTTTATTGTGTTACAAATACCGCCTTTTCTAAAATTGAAGGTTTGTGGAAACACTGTGAACAGCAAGTCTATCAGCATCATTTGTCCAATAGTATGTGCTCACTTTGAGGCCCTGAGTCACATTATTGCAATATTTCAAAATTTTTCATTATTTGTTACACTGATCTTTGTCATTGCTATTATAATCGCTCCGGGCCACAAAACCATTAAAATTATATGGGCCACAAACTGCACCCATATAAGCTAGAGAACTGAATCAGTAACTGTTGCATTCCTTTCTCTCTCTCCCTCTCCTTGGAGCCCCCCATTCTCTAAAATATAGTAATATTAAAATGAGGCCAGTTAATAACCCTACCATGGCCTCTAAGTGTTCAAGTGATAGAAAGACTCACAAGACTCTCACTTTAAATGTAAAGCTAGAAATGGTTAAGCTTGGTGGAAAAGGCACGCCCCAAGGAGAGACAGGCTGGAAGCTAGGCTTCTTTCACCAAACATCCAAGTTGTGAATGCATAGAAAACACTTTTTTTTTTTTT